>NC_048224.1:112715470-112773094 GCF_002007445.2 Ailuropoda melanoleuca | reverse complement strand
TTATCATATTTTTACAGAAGAGAAAATCGAGGAACAAATAGGTGAGTTGAATTGTTAGAATTCAAACCTAAGTACTTAACTTCAAAAAGAAATATATATTCAGATATATATTATATACTATTATATATTTTATTAACCATCTATATATTTAACTTTATAAACTTACCAAATATATGACTATATGTATATATATACCTAACCATACATAGAGAGAGCTATAGATATGTATTTAACTATATATATTTAACCATATATTTTAACCATACATACATATTGTATATTAAATAAGTCTCTCCACAACGTGCATTGCCCCATTGCTTTCTGCCTGGTGTTAAAGCTTATTTATGTATAAGTCTTACTTCTAGTAAATTCACCGAGAGTGGGATCCAGGTTTTATTAAATATTTTTGCCATACTGTGTCTTCTAAATAACAATCATTCAGATATTAGTTGAATGGATTAATAATCATAGCAATGACCATATTTTAAAAATTTCTTCCGTATTTATATAGAATAACTTCATGAGGCTATATAAAGTCTCCTCACTAATAGCTATAAACATGAAACTCCCAGCCTATTACATGTTACTTTCTGCCCTCTTTCAGGGGATGGGGGCTTGTTAACCGGGTTGCTATTTCACTCTGAATGTTTCTCTGCTGCTCTGGTGATGCAGGTGGGCTTATCATTTTCATTGATTTTTCAGGAAGTTAATAACAGATGGAATTTCACTTTCGGGGCAAGTTGAACCAATGCCAGCATAGACGCTGTTATGGAGATTCTCATGGAGAGGGTGCACTTTGACCCCTTATTTCTGATGCCACCATGGGTTAGGATCATGTTAATGGGGAGTTGCAACTTCCATTACTGCCAGCATAAAAGAAACCATCATCCAATTTTTTAAAAATTAAAAAAGAAAAATATAAGGTAGGTTAAGGACCATGTATAAGGACCTAGCTCAGAATTATGATTTTTCTCTCTTTGAAAATAGANTTCCCTTCTTCCCCTTCCTGATGGTGCCCTCCTTTTTCATCCCCTGCCACTACATTTGCATAAGGTCTACCTATGAGGTTAGAGTTGCTTCCANCTAGAAAAATAAAAATACTTGGTTGAAAATGTACAGTGTGTCAGTATAACTTTGAAAATATAGATGAAGAATTTAGCAAAGGAGCAAAGGACAACTGGGCTTGGGAAGAATGATGGGTAACGGAAAAGCATGAGCAAAGCCTGACATTGGGAAAGGGTGTGGCATGGAGCTACATGCCAGAGTGAGGGCCCAGAGCTCTCACCTGAATAACGAGGAATGGGTTAGGGCAGCATGTGCTTGGTCTCTACTGACTTGGCAATAAAAATGATGCGTATTAACACAGAAGCAGATTCTGGAGACAGCCTGGCTTTGCCTCTTACTAGCAGTGGGACCCTAGCTAAGTTACTTAAGNAAAGCACAGTAGACTGGGGAGGACGGTGAACAGGGAGAGAAGGGCACATGGCAGAAAGAGGGTGGGCAGCTGGGAAGTCACCACTCCATCGGCAGTCTCTGATTATGCACAANTACTCCTAGGGCTGTTCTGAAGTACGTATGAGTTAATAAAAGGAAGGTCCTTGAAACAGTGCTTGGTGTTGAGAGAAGCAATTCACCGATGTCCCTGAGCATCCTTGCACCTTCTTACAGGAGAGGTCAAGGATGCAAAAGTCTGATTGCTCTTTACTGGGGACACGTTCCAAGGTTGTGTTTACAGCAAGCAACTTTGAGAAATGAGATAATGTCTTCTGGGACAGAGAAAACACTCGATTAATGCTTGCTATAAAACAGCAAGTACCCCAAGCCCTTCTCTGGTAATGCAACCAGTGGCAGGTCCAAGAATCCATCAGGGCTCGTATGGCATCATCTCCGTGGGACATGGGGGACGAGTGAAGATGATGCAGAAATGGTGCTTGTGGTGCTTGCTCTGCTGTGTGTAATAAAAACCACTGTCTCTGACCCGGAAATCTCTTGTCTTCTGCCAGCATCCATGAAAAAATTACAGGCTAAATGATTAGCTTTTAAGTAGGATAAAATCAAATCCTATGCTCAACAGCTGGCACGTAGTAAATATTGAGTAAGTATTAGTTTTAAGAGGGAGCCTCAGTCACTGGGAGCTGGAGAAGCCTGTGAGGAAAAGATGGACACTTGAGGGATGGGATTGACAGATGCGTTAGGGGGGTTGTTCTTGGAATGTTGCTGGTTCATCTCTTCTCTTGCCCCTCACTTGCCTTTCTCCTCACCCTCCATGAATACCGGGAGTGTTTGCACCAGAATGTCCTAGAATTGTACGCTGATGATAGGATCTGCACTCAATCTAATAGCTTTTCCTCAACTCACCTACCTCTGAAAAGAAAATACAACCATTTGCAGAGTGGGAATAATTAAAGGGTTTTTGCCATGTTAACAAAGGGATGGGATAGTAAAATTTTACCTGATATAGAATCTCCTTTGTGTTGGTTTTTAAAATTTTTCTAAGAAAGACAAATCTCTACCCAGAGGCTAATGAAGGATCTTTGGGGATGTAGAGAAATGAAGTAATAACCTACATTTTAAAAATATGCAAGGATCAAGCTATTTTGGACATTTCCCAAGAGACGCTGGGACAGGTGGGGGCTCCCGAGTAAAGAGCCATGCAGGAAGGAGGAGGGGTCCTGAGAAGGTAAAACGAGGGCTGAAGACAAAGCTGGCTTACACCCCTGCCTCCTGTAGGCAATACAGCCTTTCCCTTCTTCCCCTTCCTGATGGTGCCCTCCTTTTTCATCCCCTGCCACTACATTTGCATAAGGTCTACCTATGAGGTTAGAGTTGCTTCCAAAGCACAGTAGACTGGGGAGGACGGTGAACAGGGAGAGAAGGGCACATGGCAGAAAGAGGGTGGGCAGCTGGGAAGTCACCACTCCATCGGCAGTCTCTGATTATGCACAAGAATCGGGGCAACCTGCATCTGAACTGAAATCTTCAGTGAATAAAGTCTGAGGAGAGGATGCCAATTCATAAAGCATTATTGTTTTCAGACACTTGGAAGGGATGCCCATATCCTTTTCAGTGGTACCTTCTCAGAGAATAACCGAGGTTTGCATTTTAGGCTCATTACTGAGAACACAGCTTGACCTAACAGAGAGATCAGTGCACCAGGGTCAGAAGACCTGAGGGGTTTTCTTGCCTCTGTCACCTACTCGTCCAATGACCTTAGGCAAGAAGCTCAGCCCGAGCTTCAGTTTCCTCTTCTCTAAAAGGAAGGTAACACCGTCTAACTCACAGGATCTTGGGAGCAAGAGCTAAGAGAATGGATGCAAAGTTCTTGTTCACTGTATAAATTGAGAAGTATTATATGATGAGAAAAACAATACGAGAGAAATTCACTTTCAGAATTCAGTCCCATAGTGTTCTGTGTAAGAATAACCCTGCACTAGGTCTGCTAAGATCAGGCAGTAAGCTGGACCACAGGACTGTATGTCCTTACACATACATGTTTAGAAACACATTCATGTTAAGAACCATGAATATTTTGAGGTAATACATGTGTTTTTAAGTACAGTACAGAGCATGAGTTGATTCTAAATTTTTTCTCATAAAAATGATCTTGAAAGAAAGGTTTTCAATGTTTCTCAGAATGTGAGATCCATAAAATCCTATCCCTTTGGACAATAATATCAAGGGAGTATGAATACTCTGAATACTGAATAATTACAGATGGAAGTCAAAGCGATACCTCATTCTTCTCTCAAACCACTCCCCTGGCGGCAAGGCTCTGAGCCTCCAAGCTATGCTCATGTTTTAGTGGTCAACACAGACTACTCTGGAAACTGGAAGTGGTTTGCATAATAACTTCTATGAGGCTGAAAGAAGCTGAAAATCACTAACAACTTGGTAGCAACTATATTCACCTCTTGAAAGAGGGTTGCTGGATAAAAATAGGTTGCCAGGATGCCAAGTTAAATTAGAATTTCATTTCAGGTACACAACAAATAATTGCCATAAAATGCAATATTTAGGATGTGCTTATACCAAAATATTATTCATTGGCTTTCTGAAGTCCGATTTAGCCGGCATCCTGTATTTTTATTTCCTAAGGCTGGTATCCTTACCTGAAGCGGCAAGCTGCTTCATGCCCCTGTATCTTGATGATCTCACCATATTTAATTAACTTCATGAGGTAAACAGCTCTGTCCCTTCCGTCTCTGCGGGACTCGCTATTTCTCCTCGTCCTCCCTGACACTGTGAAGGGGGAGATCACATATCCCGTACCCAGACCGGCTGTGCCTGCAGTAATAGATATTAAATCACATGCCTGCTTGAAATCGCTTAGAATTCACCCACTACATTCCTATCTCCTTTGGAGAAGCCTGGAAATAAGCATACAGGAGCCTTGGAACAAATACAACACGACATTTTTTTTCTGTAAGAGAGTATATAAGAACTTCCAGAAGCTCCAGATTCTAATTCTACCCAGATGAATAAAGGCAGTTAATGATTACTGTTTACATTGTCTCATTTTGACATTTCTTTGATTATTTTTAAAAAACGATGCCACGGCTACAGAACTAATTGCAATGTAATTATTTCCACATACGTAAGTGTTTTCAAGCCTCTGTCTCGCGCAGGTCATGAGACGGTGGTCACAGATCAGCCTCTCGTCGTTTACGTTGTTTAAAAAAAATAGGGAAAGGGTACTATCTCGCTTAATTAGCAGCCTTAATTAAAAACCGGACCAAGATCTCAGCTGTAGCAGTGGCTTGACAAGCCCCTTAGGCCTGCCTCAGATTCTACCGCCTTCTGATTAGAATACGAAGCTGGAAATATCCACCTCCACTTCCTCCATTAAGTTGTGATGCTTTCAGGTCTGATCATCCATTCAGGCCTGGTAATCATTTCCACGAAGGTCTGGTGGAGAGGAGAGGGCTGCAAGGGTCTGGTAAACATGCCCCATGATTGATGGTTCCGAATCAGAAGCCAGAATTCAAAATGACTGTTAGAACGCTGAAGGGGGTCCCCAGGCTCCTCCCCATGTGTGTGAGTTCTAACGTCCTTAAGGATCACAAGGTAATTTGCAATTCTCATGGCCATCGCATCTGAGAATTTTCATAGGCGATGCATGAGAAGAATTTTTTTTTAATAAAAAACAAATAAAAGTAATCGATTCAGCTTTTATTAAATGACTACCCCAAATGGATGAGATGATGGAGCACTGGAATAAAATGCAAACTGTCCCTTTGACAGTTCTTTCAGCTACAATTGCCCAACTTTTTGACAATTGCAATATAGTTACACCAACTAAAATTTGGGTAGGTTAAAGGCATATTCTTCCCAAGACTATTACGTTGCTCCTGTCTGTTTTGCTGCAGGTCATCCTTAACAATAAGAGAGGGTATTCTCATTATTTTGCACATGTTGATTTTCATGATTCCTCAGCAATATTATAAATATTATACATTTATAAAAATAAAAGTTAAATACATTGAAGGTAGAGAGGATCCCTCCATTTCATGGAGATTTTTTTGGAAGCACAAACCTCCAGGAAGGTTTTGAGGAACTTATAACACAATCACAATATGATCACATAATACGATCGGGCATAAAAACTAACGATGTGAAGACACAAAATCTAGGGATTAAGGAAGGTAGCGTGTTTCAGGGAAAGAAAAGGGTAAGGGCAATCAGGGATATGATCAGAAGGCCAATGGCTGTGGAAAACTAAATAGGATGCTGAGTTTAACTCTCCCTTGCTAGCAACTAGAAGAGAGAGAGCAAGTTCGTTATAGAGTTCTCATTGCCAAGTGGTAAAGGTATTCCAGTTTCCCAGGAGACCCACAGTTGGCCGTTGGCCCATTTCCCCCAGGTGAAAGTGGGAAAATGCTGTGATGTCGTTAAGTGTGTCCTTGTGTCTGGACGTGAGAGAAGCCTGGTATTTCCTAGGAGCTTTCAACACTGGATGGAAAATGAGAGATCTCAGAAGCCAGGTGTTCTCAGTCTCGTTTCCCCCTGAACCTCTCAAAGGTGTGGTCTTCAAACATGTCGACCACGACCCACATTTGTAAAAACAATACTTCCCTTACTAGGTGTTACTCTGATGTTTTCTATTCCATTTTATAGCCATGGATTTTTAAAAGCTTTAGTCAAAGCCCACTAAGTTGACTTTTTGAGTCACAAATAAATGAATGGAGACCCATAGTTCAAGAAACCTGCACTGGTAAGCATACAATTTCCTTAAAATACAGAAAAATGGTAAAATGTAATGTGTTCTGTATTCATATAAATAAATATAGGTGTGGATATATTGAAGTCTGTATACATCTACAAACATGTATATCATATCAAAACATATATGTAAAATTTTACAGATGTGGTAATAACTTGCTTAAACTCATGAGAAATCCTGAAGCAGCTCTCAACATATCCTTTAATCATATAGTTGAGTTAAACCCATATTGAATGTAAAAATGGTGGTATGTATTTTTAACACAAAGATATTTTAACTGATCTAAATAATTAACCTAACTGACTCTTGAATTCTTATTACCTAAGTTCTGCCTGTAACTTCTCTAATAAGCTTTCCTCCATTCCCAAGCAGTCTGTGCTGTCAAGCATATGAGGGAGTCATTTATAACTATCTGCATATCAACCAAGCACATCATTTCATTCAGATATGACTTAGACACAACATGATTGTTAGCCTGAAAATTTTATTATTTTGTATTTTTTTCCCCAAATGACAAGGATTTCAAAATAAGATCACCCAGTTAGATCTCCCTTCTTACTTGCATACTATTCACTGACTTCCTTTTTCTCACTCTCTGTCACCATAAAGGAATATCAAATCTCTTAGGTCATGTTGTTAGTCCTTTTTTTCCCCTCCAAGTAATGTTAGCTTTCCCTCTGTTTTCAAATCTACCATAACTGAAAGAACCCTGTTGGCTAAGCATGCTTGAGGGGAGATCAGATTGGCTCACCAGGAAAGTTGTCCAGAAGTGATAATGCTTGAACTGAGATAGGGAAGAGGTAAGCCTGATAGAGAGGCAGGGAAGGGCATCCCTAAGAGAGTGAAACTTGCTACAAGGGGGTCAAAGTCATTGGGAATAGCTGAAGTACATAGTTCTGGCTGAAGAATAGTGGAAAGTAATTCTCCAAGTGAAGGCAAGGGCCAGATCAGAAATTTGTTATTTATTACATACGTGGGAGAGAGACTTGGAATGTTTCCAAGCAGAGGAGTGGCATGATTAAATTTCCATTTTAGAAAGTTCACTTTGACGAAAATATAGAGAATGGAATGAAGGAGGTCGAGATACGAGGCTGAGAGTTCAGTTAAGAGGTCATGACAATAATCTAAACAAGAAATGATAACGGCTGGGTTAAGACATTGGTAGAATTGAAGGAAAGGACATGGATTCGGTAAGACATATCAGAGGCCACATGGCTGGGCCTTTTGGAGACTGTCAAGGTGTGTCAGTGGATAGCGTTTGGGGTGAGGCAGAGGCATGGGGGAGAAGTCTAGAATGGTGCCTGGCTTCTAGCCTGGACACCTGTATAAAAGGTGGGGCTTGTAACACAAGGATCAAACAGTGTAAGAAAGATGATGAGCTCAGGTTAGCAATGTGAATTTGTGATGTTTATTGTCATTCTCCGTAGCGATGTTCAACCAAAGAGCTAACTTTCACCGGGCACTTACTACATGCTAGATACCATGCTAAGTATTTCACATGCATAAATTTATCTTCTGAAGCTCTTCTAAGAATGACTATTATTATCCTCATTTTACATATGAGGAAAGATAGGCTCAGAGAGTGAACTAATTCATCTAAGATCACAGAGCTGGTAAATGGCTGAGCAGGGACTCATATTCAAGTCTGTCTGCCCCTGCCCCATGTCCTAGGCCCTGTGCGATACAGGACTAGTGAAAGAGACACTCAGTGAAACATCCGTGGTAGCTCAAGTTGTAGTTGTGAGTGGGGCTGCCAGTTAGAATATATGAAGTAGAAAGCAGAACCCAAGGAAAAGCCCCAAGGAACACCAACATTTAATACATAGGCTACAAATCAGTGGCCTCCATTTGCCCATAGGTAGTTTGTTTGTCTAGCAGCAGTCTAAAACACTTGGATTCGATGCCTTCTGGAAGGGATCGGGAGCATTCCACACTCCCTCACAGTCCCCCCACCCAGCTCCCCGTTAACTACCATTTTCACCTACCAGAGCCTTCAGGCCTGTACATTTCCTGCAGGGCCCTGGGACACACAAGAGTTGCAGCCCGTAAAGAGTGTGGAGAAAGAAAAAGTCATTTAGGAAAGGAAAAATCAATAAGGAAAAGGAAAAAAAAATGCTAGAAGAATGTAGCTTCATGCAAGTTGAAGAAGGAAAGGGTTTCAGAAAAAAGGGACAGTCAACCATATTATGTCACAGATGGTCAAGTAAGATGAGGAGAAAATGATGTCTGTTGAAGGAGGCAATCTGGTGGTAACTTATAATCTTGGTAAAAGGCAATGGGGTGGGTAGGAGGGTAACAATATCAGATTCTAGTAAGGTGCAGAGTGAAAGGTATGGAGGAGGTGGAAATAGCGTAGGGTCCTCTTTAAGGAAGTGTATGTGGTTCTGAAGGGAAGGAAATTAACAGGCAAATAACTGATGGGAGATGCGTGGTCAGATGGGAACTTTTGCTCTCAGAATGGGAAATATCTGAACATGTTTTTATGCTGAGGAACATTAGCCACAGGGATGATCACTTGGGAATAGGGGAAAGAGGAGATGGTGAGCTCAACAGTGATGCTTACAAGGGATACTGTGTACCGCAGGCATTATATTAAGCCCTGGGGACAGAGTAAGAGACAAGGTCCTGGGGCACCTGGGTGGCTCAGTCAGTGAAGCATCTGCCTTCGGCTCAGGTCGTGATCCCGGGACTCCGGGATCCAGCCCCACACTGGGTTCCCTGCTCAGTGGAGAACCTGCTTTCCCTCTCCTTCTGCCTGCCACTCTCCCTGCTTGTGCTCTCTCTCTCTCTGTCAAATAAATAAATAAAATCTTAAAAAAGAGAGAGAGAGACAAGGTCCCTATTCTCATGGAGATTACTTTCTGGAAGACAGTCAATAGACAAATAGAACAGAAAAAGTAATTCCAGGTAGTGATATAATAGAGGATGGAAGTCTCCCTTTTTTATTTTTGTTTGTTGTAGGATGGCTTTATATTGGGTATTCAGGGAAGTCCTTTCTGACACTTGAGCTGAGACTTGAATGAAAAAGGGCACTAGCCATGGATGCTCTGTGGGGAGAACATTCTTGATGGAACAAATGGCTAATTTATGCACCTAGGGTTGATGTGAGCTGGGTGTGATTGGGAAACAGACAGAAACCATAGTGATTCAGGAACAATCTCGAAGTAGGAGATGAAGTCAGAGAGATGGGCAGGGGGTCTGTCAAATGGCAGAACTTTTGGAGCTCTGGAGATTTCGGTAGAGAGTATGGGTTTTATTTAAGCTGTGACCATGAGAGGGCTTTAAGCAGGGGAGTGCTATCAGCTCCAAGCAGGTGAGAGGGGATGGATCCCAGCCCAACTTAGAAGAATGAGCCTTGAACAGACATGTTATCAACACTTTCACTGAAATGAGCAAAGCAGAAAAGAACAGAAGGAAGTAGAGATAGTTGTTGGTAGTACAGGAGGAAGGAATGAATACGTAAGGACCTCAGTTTTCTCAGTGAAGCTAGAGGCAAGATCATCTGCTAGGAGTGAATGGGGAGACTGTGGAGTACAGGTTGCTTTGGTCTGTGCTGGCTGCCGTACATAATAAAATACTGTCGACTAGGGGGCTAAAGCAGCAGAAATTTATGTTCTCCCAGTTCCGGAGGCTAGAAGTCCATGATCACGTTACCAGCCAATTCAGTTTCTGTTGAGAGCTCTTTTCTTGACTTGCAGGTGGCCAGCCACCTTCTTGCTGTATTCTTATAACATTGGATAGGAGGATCGGGAAAGTGGGGGGTGGGAGGAGAGGGAGCTCTGGTGTCTCTTCCTCTTTTTTTTTTTTTAAGATTTTATTTATTTATTTGACAGAGAGAGAGAGCATGCAAGCAGTGGGAGCAGAAGGCAGAGGGAAATGGAGAAGCAGACTCCCCTCTGAGCAGGGAGCCCGATGTGGAGCTCAATCCTGGGACCCTGGGATCAATGACCTGAGCTGAAGGCAGACCCTTAACTGACTGAGCCACCCAGGCGCCCCCCTTCCTCTTCTTACAATGACACTAGTCCTATAGGATTAAGGCCGCACCCATATGACCTCATTTAACCGTATCACTTCTTCCCAGGCCCCATCTCCAAATATAGTCATATTGGGGGTTAGGGCTTCAACATATGATTTGGGGTGGGGGGGGACACAAACATTTGGTTCATAACAGGAAACTGTGGAGAAAAGGAGAACTATGGGGTATTGAAGAAATGGGAAATTGAGAATATAAAAAGTCTCTTCCATCCTAACTTTTTTCTATATTTAGGCTAAATTACTTCAATCTCTCCATAATTCCAAGCTTTATGTAATTAGAAAATATTTGGGTGAAGAAATCATTAGCCTTAATATAAAATCTTCCACAAATTCAGGAAGCTGAGTCGGACCTGACACAGGCTGTATAGGAAGAGGACAGAAATAACAGAAGCTTCGAGAAGCCCCACCATCCAGGAAGCTGGCATAAGGAAGTGGGGGACACTGCCCAAGTGAAAGGACAGGAGAGAGGAAGACCCTGTGATCTGCTGCGAAGGAGATGCCCGGGGAAGAACAGAAGAGCCTCAGGATTTGTACTGGTTTCTTCCGAGGGAAATGTGACGTGCTTTCTTCTCCAAATGAAACCTTCAACCAAATCTATAATGTTCATGAAGGCTTTGTGGAACAATTTTTCTTTTTTCTCTTTTTCTTTCTTTCTTTCTCTTTCTTTCTTTCTTTCTCTTTCTTTCTTTCTTTCTTTCTTTCTTTCTTTCTTTCTTTCTATCTTCCTTTCCTTTCCTTTCCTTTCCTTTCCTTTCCTTTCCTTTCCTTTCCTTTCCTTTCCTTTCCTTCTTTTCTTTCTTTCTTTTTTTGACAGGGAAAGCCAAGCCCTGTTCTGAAATCAGTGCCTGGAGGAAACCCGAGGAAGACAGCCACATACTAGAGACATCCAAAGGCCAACGGCCATACGCAGAAGATAACACTAACATTACTTTCCCAGGGCCCACCATATCTCATTTTGACCGGTGCTCCTTTAGAAGATTCTCTGGCATTTGCAGGTAACAGGTACAGATTATTTGAAAGCACTTTTACACCTCACAAGCACCCCCCACCCCGCCTTTCCCTGCAGTGGCGGCATTACCATGTCTGACTTGCTTCGTTGCGTTTCCTGCCGATATCCCAACTCCCTTTGCTGCAAATAGACAGGACACCTGATAATGCTTCTCAAAAATCAAAATCAGAACAACTCCAGATTCTTCTAGGTTGTTTCTTGACTCCTTCAGGGTAATATGAGATCACACAGATTCTTTACTTCGTTTCAATTCCCCGGTAACTATAAATGCTGTCCTAATTGCTTATTTCTCACCCTGTGATTCCCCCACTCCCCAAAATGTTCTTTGTATGTAGGGGTTTTCTACAACTAGAGCGAGAGAGAGCCCTGCGCTTCCTTCCCATTCCTTGGGTCTCCATTTTGGTGTCATGCGCAGAGTGGCCCATTAATCAATGCTGGCGGAGCTGATGAGCATACAAATAAATAATAATTAATGACCATTTTGACTCACCCAGGTGTTTATCTGCTCAGCTGTGTTACTGAGATGCCAGGGGCATCTACATTTTATAGAAATATTTGCTGACCAAGGAACTTATTGATAGATGTGAATTATGTGGCTGCTTTATTTTCAAGATTCTCCTGAAGTGTTGGCACAGCTCACCGCTCTGTGAGGGTTTCCGTTGCAAGTGATTACAGAAGTGGCATGTGGAGAGTGGACTGGGAGGCAAAATATATGCAGGAAAAGTGGAAATCACCAAGGAAAACGAGTGAAGGGGAAATCAATATGAGGTGAAAGGTCAACAAGCCTCCTGCTGTTAGTCTGTCAAAATGTATTTAATGGGTTCATTGGATATTTTTCACATTTAAGAAATTGACATGAGAAAGGGTTAGCCTGTAATAACTTTTTATCTCTCACTTACAAAATAGCTATTTTTTTTCTTTTGAGAATTTACCTCTGATCTCAGTATTGCAGTCTTGCCCAGGGGTTTGAGGCCTCAACAGAACTATAATGACAAGCCTTCAAAACAGTTACGGTAATTATTTTTAAGTAGTTAATTCTTTAATCAGAGCCACATTAATTTATCAAAGCATGATTAAAAAAATATTCATTGAAATTAAGTAAGGATCAAATATGGAGCCTGCTCAATCCAAGGAACTAGTTTCTAGATCTGATCTCGTTGTATTTATTAAAGGCGTGGATTATTTATTCTTTTTTCTATCATCTGTGCAATTAGATTGATCTCCAGTTCTCTCCTCTTCAAGCAAGAGAGTAAAAGTAACAGATAACATAAAAACTAACTCATTTCCAGCAGTAAAGAACTTCAAAATAAAAAGTGGCTCCATGTAAAATCACATTTGTACTATCTATTAAAAATTTCTGTACCCTCACTTGATGGATTTTCTTACTTCTTTAATACTCCCCGTTTTTTAAGACAATTCAGTCATCATCTTATTAGAGGCTCAGATTTTTGCCTTTTTCTAATATCTTTAATCAAAGTACCTTTAGATACATTCGAAATGTTAATTCATTTGATGATTCCTGAGCCATACTGAGAGATTAAGCATTAAACATTAATATCTGGAAAAGTCAACATAGCAAACTTATATATATGTCAACTGTTTTCTCCCTTTTTATAAGACTAAAAAATTTATGTTTCAGATTTAAATGTCCTTTAGTTTTCCATCTTGAGCACCTGATACCAATTTGGCAAGCTCAGACTGGAATCTTGGCTTTCAGTGAAGATCTGCTCCATTAATTTCGGTGAGAAATGTTATAGAAGTAAAGTATGGCCTGGAAATATTTCTTTTTTAAAAAATAATATTTATTTATTTATTTATTTATTTATTTATTTATTTATTTATTTATCAGAGAGAGGGAAAGAGAGAGAGCGCCTGGCTTGGGAATATTTCTTAAAAATTGCCAAGGCCCCCAGGGATCTGGTACCTTCATTTGCCATGGGTAATATGAGCGGAGCTCAAACACATGTACATAAAAGGATTTTAAAAACTAAAAGCATTTTGTAAATTTTGCCACGGCACACTGAGATTAGAAATTCTAAATAGTTCATATAAAAAAGGTACCACAAAGGTCAAAATGAATATTTTTATACTTTTTATTTTTAGAATATTAAACATCAGTTATTTTTTAAACAAAAGCTTATTAAATATTTACCATACAAGGGCATTGTGCTAGATATCAGTGAACCCAAGATTGAATGAACGCACTCACTGCCCTTCAGGGATGCTTTGTCTAGCAAGGAAGCATTAATGGAAACAAAAATTATGTGACAAGTGCTGCATATCAGTTTTTTATTGCTGTCTAACAAATTGCCTCAAACTTAATGATTTAAAACAACATACAGGGCCCCTGGGTGGCTCAGTCGGTTAGGCGATTGCCAACTCTTGGTTTCTGCTCAGGTCAGGATCTCAGGGTCATGAGATCCAGCCACACGTTGGCTTTGCTCAGTGCAGAGTCTACTTGTCTCTCTTCCTCCCCCTCTGCCCCTCCCCCTGCTTGCATGCATGCACGTTCTCTCTTTAATTAATTAATTAATTAATTAAAACAACATACTTTTATTATCTCATTGTTTCTGTGGATATGGAGTCTGGGCGCAGCCTAACTGGGTTTTCTACTCAGAGATTCACAAGGCTGCAACGATAATGTCAGCCAGGGCCATGGTCTCTTCTCTCAAGGTCCTCTTCCAAACTCAAGTGATTGTTGGCAGATTTCCTTTTCCTGCAGCTGCAGAACTCATAGCAACATGCTTTTTGAAGATTGGTAGATAAGAGTCTCTGAACCCAAGAAAGCTGTAGCCTTCTTTTACAGAGTTCACCTGATTAAGTCAGGCTCCCCAGAGTAATATACCTTGGATTAACTCAGTCAGCTGATTTGGAGGCTTTAGTTACCTCTGCAAGGTCACTTCACCTTCACCACATAACTTAATCAGAGCAGCGTATCTTTCGTATTCATAGGTTCTGCCTACACCAAAGGGGGGGTGTGAGTCACTGGGCTTCATCTCACAATTTGGTCTACCACATGCCAAAACAGACATTTAAGGAAGTGACAAATGACTAGAATCTAGTAATGGAAAAGTAGAATAAAGAAAATGTGATAGGCACTGGTTAACTATATTAAGTTAGGCTCCTGGAGCCATGATTATTAGAGTATTTTTGTGCCAGCTGGAGAGAAAATTCATTTCAGACTTTATATAAACAAAGATTCCCAAAGCTATATTAAGGAGGAGGTACAGTTAGGACACAATATGCATTTAATTTCAGATGCAATGGTCACTGGGCCACAGTAAAGGAAAGATTTGAACAATATGGTACTCGAGTGGGAAACTGTATAGATTCTTGGATAGTGGATTATAATACTTTCTAAGTCATTGGCTGTCTTAGGTTGGGTTCCCCTGGAGACAAAGTCTTGTGGGCCAATAGCTTATTTGAGAATGTGATTCCTGGAAGCAGGACAGAGGGACAAGAGAGAGGGAGGAGGGAAGGAGGGAAAGGCGACAGAAAAGTGTGTTTTGAGTTGGTCACTGCTTGAGGCGTAAGAGACTTTCTGAGGAACCTTATGAAATGGCCATCAAAGTTTTTCCCTTGGGGATGAACCTAGAAGCATTATTCTATCATTTCTTAGCACCTATGGGTGGCCTGTCTGAATGCCAAATGGATGCTGATGGTGTCAGAGAAGTAGAATAGAAAGAGTAAAGGATGTGGGCTGAGGTGAAGCACCAGCAAAAAGCTGGTCCAAACTTGTGCAGGACTGGTGGCCAGAGGTGAGGGAAGTTCAATGTGAGGCTGAGGAGATTTGGGGAAGCACACAGTGGGCATTTGATATATTGAGCTTTGGGAAACATAATAAAAACTATAGAGTCACTGTTCAGGAAAATGCTAACGTGCGCGCGCGCACACACACACACACACACACACACACAGACTGTACACATTCGGGTAGTTCTTCTACTCTTAAAGCCTATCCATGGACCCAAGAATAAGCACCTCTGTTTGACGTTCTTATTATAAGGAAGATATTTTGACTATCTAGGAAACTGTATAGGTTTCCTCAAGGAAAATATATGCCATCTGTAAATAATTGCCCCTTTTCCCTATGAAGTGCCCACTCTTAAAATATTCTTTTATTCTTCAAAAAGCTCACCTCAACATCTATTAATCTCCTCTTTAACAACAAGTGTGAGTATGTATTCCAAGTTCATCTGGAGCCACTACTTGTAGCAATGATAGGAAGGGGGGATGGGAAGGTTGGGGTATGGCAGAGCCCCAATATCTGAGACTGTAAATTCTGGTCTCAGGATGTTTTCTGTAATATGAACCTGTTATCTCTGCATGCCAAAGCATACTGATCTCTAACTCTGACTTTGATAACAATGATTACTGTAGGCATGGGGACCCGTACGATGGAAGTTTACACGTTCAGTCACTGTATGTCAGCTTTGTTCTATACTAGAGCCATCACCTGAGCTTTTAGTAGTCCACACCTCAGTCAGTCCTAGCCAAAAAAAAAAAATGTGTAAGTGGATCGGTGCAATCTCACAAAATTAAAAAGGCAAACTGAACGCATTTTCGTTCTTGAGAAATGAATGCAAGGGACTGCACATTCACTCACCGCTGGGGGAAATCACACATCAGCTTGCAAGACAAAAAGAAATCTCACTAAAATCTTAGATAAAACAAAAGGAAAACTGTGTAAGAGGGAAAATAGAATGAAAGTAAAGGGTAGCAATGTAGCAGTCAATAAACATAAATATATAGTCACACAAAAAGTAAAGAAAACTATAAAGAAACTGTTAGATTTCCTCTTGAGACTCCCATCAGATGGCCGATAAAAAACAGCAAAGAGAAAAAGAGAGCTCCCTGACATCAAATATGGATTGGAGTATGGATTTGTTGTGGTTATTTGCTCTTTTGCATTTTTTGTGATGGGTGGGAACATCGAAAATTTGAAGATGTAAAAGTAGCTCAACCATTAGATATATAATGATTTTAGAGTCTACCAGAGAGAATATGAGAATTGCTACCGAAAATCCTATATCAGTTTCCAGATATATGTCAGGAATGTCAAAATTTGTAGAGCTAATAATACTATTCAAATCTCTTTGAAAACTCATTTACATTCATTATCTTTATAACCACTTTTTAAAAGTCGGTGGGAATGCATTTTGAATCTTCTTCCTCCTACTTCCTTCATACTCCTTGGAGAAGCCAGCCTGACAGGCCTGCAGAGTTTTCGTGGAGCTGGTGGAATGAATAAGAAATGCCTGTTTTTTGACTTGCTAAATGCTAAAGAACTGTCCTTAGCATTGCAGACCAGCACATCAGCTTTCAAACCTAATTGTAGCCAGCTGTTCTGATCACCTGATCACCTTTTAGAGATGGATCCTTAGGTAAACCTGTCAAGTATTCCCATCTACACCTTTTGCTAACCGTAGTGTTGCTGGGGCTCACGCTGGTAAGTGTCCCTTACAGGTTACAAACCTAAGTACTTTACTCTGTAATCATTATAGAGGACGAACTGATGCCCTGAAGTGAAACAAAGATACTGGAGATGTTAGACATCATAAGAGACACTCAATTATCTCATAAGGCAGATGAAGTTTACCCAATTGCTATGAACTGAATGTTTGAGTACTCCCCCCCACCCCGACCCCCTCTGCAATTCATATGTTGAAGCCCTAATCCCCAGTGTGATAGTATTTGTAGGTGGGCTTTAGAAGACAATTAGGTGTAGATGAGGTCATGAGAGTACAGCCCCCCAGTGGGATTTCCCCTTACAAGAGGAAAATAGCAGAGCTCTCTCTCTCTCCACCATGGGATGACACAAGAGGAAGGTGGCCATCTACAAATCAAAAACAGGGCTCTCACCGGTCACCAAATCTGCCAGCAGCTTTATCTTGGACTTCCCAGCCTCCAGAACTGTGAGAAACAAAGGTTTGTTGTTTAAGCCCCCTTAGTCTATGGTATTTTGTTATATCAGCTCAAACTGATTAAGACATCAATTCAACAGCAGGAAATGCATTAAGAATTATTTTTACCAAGTAATCAGTGAATGTTGAACACACTAAGTGCTATACATATACTAATTTTAAACTTCGTATAATCATTAGTACTTTAACCTATTTTTGTCTATCAATTAATATTGATATGTTACTAAGATATATCATTATATTTCTTTTAAGTATACAACAAAATGAGTCTGGGTGGCTCAGTTCTCTCTTTGGCTCAGGTCATGATCTTGGGGTCCTGGGATAGAGCCCCTGTTCAAAGGGGAGTCTGCTTCTCCCTCTCCCTCTGCCCCTCCCCCCACCACTCAAGCTCTCTCTCTCTCAAATAAATAAATAAAATCTTTTAAAAGAAGTGTACCACATAATGACTTGATATGTATGTGTTATGAAATGACCACAATAAGTTTAATTAACATCCATCACCAAACATAGTTACATTTTTTTCTTATAATGCGAACTTTGAAAATATACTCTCTTAACAACTTCCAAATATTCAAAAGAGTAATGTTGGCTATTGTCACTAAGCTGTACATTACACCTCCAGGACTTGCTTATCTTTTAACTGGAAGTGTTTACCTTTTGACTCTTCATCCTTGGTGGGTGGTGGGCAAAAGGGGTAAAGTGTGTTTCTTGCAGGCAACATATATTTGGATTGGATTTTTAATGTAATCTTACATTCAGCCTTTTAATTGGGGTGTTTAGATCTTTTACATTTAATGTAATTATTGCTATGGCTGGGTTTAAAATGATCATCTTGCTATCTGTTTTCTATTTGTCCCATCTGTTCTTTTCTTCTTTTCTCTTTTTCAACCTCTTTTGGATTATGTAAGTTTATTTCTTTGATGCCATTTCATTTGCTTTTTTGGCTTGCTAGCTATATCTTTGTTTTATTTTAGTGATTGCTTTATGGCCTAAGTATGCATCTTTAATTTATTACAGTCTATCTTCAGGTGTTCTTATACCACTTCATGTATTATATAAAAACCTTACAATCGTATGCTTTAATTTTTCCTCTACTGACCTCAGTACTATTGTCACACATTTACTTATACAAATGTTTTAAACTCCATACCGCACTTGCTTGCTTTGTTTACTTGCTTGTTTTGTTTAAATAGTCAGTTACTGGGGTGCCTGTGTGGCTCAGTCAGTTAAGTGTCCAATTCTTGATTTGACTCAGGTCATGATCTTGGGGTCATAGGATCAAGTCCCGCATCAGGGGCTCTCAGTGGGGAGTCTACTTGGGATTCTCTCTCTCTCTCTCCTGCCCCACCCCTGCTCACGTGATCTCTCTCAAATAAATCAATCCTTAAATAGTTACCTTTTAAATTGTTTTAAACAAAAAGAAAAAATAATACATATCTACCAGTGTAGTTATCATCTCCAGTATTCTTCATTGCTACATATAGGTACATATTTCTGTTATCAATTTTCTTCTGTCTGAAGGAGTTACTTTAATATTTCTTATAGTGAGATTGTTGATTAATTCTTACAGCTTTTTTACATCTGAAAAAAATCTGTATTTCACCTTTATTTTTGAAACGTATTTTTGCTGGGTATATAATTCTAGGTTGATAATTTTTTGCTGTCAGTTCTTTAAAGATGTTGCGCCACTGTCTTCACTAGCATCGCTTCCAATAATAAATATGCTAATCTCCTTATTTTTTCATGCCCTATGTATTGTATTTTTTCATACTGGTTGCTTTTTATTTTTTCCCTTCATTGTCAATGGTCAGCAGTTTAATTATGATGTGCCACTGCGATATTTTCATGTTGTTGTACTTCAGATTTGTTTAGCTTCTGGATATGTATGTTTATAGCTTTCGTAAAATTTGCATGAATTTATCACTATCAGAGGCTCCAATTGCATGTATACTAAACTGGGTTTGTTTCTGTTTTTTGTTTTTTTAGAGAAAGAGTGTGTGTGTGACTGGGGGGAGGGACAGAAGGAGAGGGAGAGAGAGAATCCCAAGCAGGCTCCATGTTCAGTGCAGAGCCTGATGCAGGGTTCTATCTCACAACCCTGAGATCATGACCTGAGCCGAAACCAAGAGTTGATGCTTAACTTACTGAGCCACAGAGGTACCCCTATATTAAATTGTTTTTAAATTCTTCCACAGCACACATTTTTAAATTCTTCCACCACACACATTCTTTTTTCTCTTTGTTTAGGATTTTTGCATCTATGTTCATGAAAGATATAGGTCTGTGGTTTTCTTTCTGTCAAGTCTCTCTTATAATAACTTTGTCTGGTTTGGACATTAGGGTAATGTTAGCCTCATAAAATAAATTAGAAACTGTTCCTTCTGTGTTTATTTTCTGGAAGAGATTGTAGAGAATTGATATCATTTTTTCCTTAAATGTTCTGTAGATTTTACCAGTGAAATCACCTGGGCCTGGTGTTTTCTGTTTTGGAAGGTAAGTAATTATTGGCCCAATTTCTTTAATATATATATATATTAATATTCAGATGATCTATTTCCCCTTGTGTGAATTTTGGTAGATTGTGTCTTTCAAGGAATTGGACCATTTCATCTAAGTTACCAAACTTGTGGGCATAGAATTGTTCATATTCCTTCATTATCCTTTTAACTCCATGAGATCACTGGTAATGCCCTTCTTTTATTTCAAAGTTACTAATTTTTGTCTTCATTCTTTTTTTTCTTGGTTAATCTAGCTAGTGTAATATCAATTTTGCTGACCTTTTCAAAGGATTGGTTTTTGGTTTAATTGATTTTCTCTATTGTTTTCCCATTTTCAATTTCCTTGATGCTCACTCTGATTTTATTTCTTTTCTTCTGCTTACTCTGGATTTAATTTGCTCTTCTTTTTCTAGTTCCCCAAGGTGGACACTTAGATTTTTGATTGTAGATCTTTCTTCTTTTGTAATATATGCATTCAATGGTATTAATTTCCCTCCACGTACTTTTGGTGCATTCTATGAATTTTAACAGGCTGTATTTTCATTTTAATTTAGTTCAAATATTTTTAAAATTTTTCTTAAGATTTCCTCTTTGGTCCATGTATTATTTAGAAGTGTGCTGCTTAATCCCCAAATACTTGGAGATTATCCAGCTATCTTTCTATTATTGATATTTCCAGTTTAATTCTATTGTGTCTGAGAGCATACTTTCTATGTTGTCTATCTTTTAAATTTGTTAAGGTATATTTTATGGCCCCAAATGTGGTGTTTTTGGTGTATATTCTATGTGAATTTGAGAAAAATGTGTGTTCTGATATTGTTGGATGAAATATTCTATAAATGACAATTAGAACCAATTGGTCAATTTTACTATTCAGTTTAATTATATCCTCACTGATTTTCTGCCTCAGACTTCATAATGATGGAAAATCTCCACCTGGAAGATGTCAGAAACATACAGAATAATCCTGTTCCAGGACTTTACTTCTGGACACAGAAGTACACAGATTAATTTGTTTAGTGAAACAAAGATGTTCCTGATACTTTAGAAAAATGTTTCTCCAACATTAGTAGATCTGAATCATTTACAAGACTTATTACATGAAGAATGCTGGGATTCACTCCCAAAGTTCTAGATTTATTTGTTCTTGTATAGAACCCACGACTTTGCATTTCTATGAAGTTTCATAGGTAATGCTAATGTTACTGGCATGGGGACCATACTTTGAGAAGCACTGCCTTATACCATCCAGGTATATTTTATTTTTTAAAATATTTTATTTATTTATTTTTTGAGAGTGAGAGAGAGCCTACAAGTGGGAGGAGGGGCAAAGGGAGAAGCAGACTCCCTGCTGAGCAGGGAACCCGAGGTGGGACTCTGTATCAGGATCCCGGGATCATGACCTGAGGCAAAGGCAGATGCTTAACTGACTGAGCCACCTAGGCACCCGGATACCTTCCAGGTATATTTTAAAATCCATAGTCTCCAGCATATATAAGCCAAAGATTTGGGCAAATTGTGTTCAATACATATTAAATCAGGAAGAATAGCAAATGGCTTAAATAGTAAAACATCTGTCTCAGGATTAACCAAATTAGGAGCAAACCTCCTTCGTTTGACTTCTACATAGACTTGTATTTACTAATAGCAGTTGATCTAAATAGCAGAATATAGTGAGATAAAATCTGAAACTCCTTGTCTTACTCGATGTGAGGGTTCTTGTAAGGATGCTATTTATTATATTATACAATCTCCTTTTTATGAATACACAGAGGAAAAAAATCCCCTCTAGTCCAAAAACCATTTTAGAAAAGTTGTACTTTTACTAAGAAATCGAATTGTAGTATTTCACAAATGTTTCCATTTCCTTGTTGATTACTGACAAGCTCAGAGTCACAGTGGTAGCCACAACAAACAATGTAGAAGGCATATGTAGTATAGATTTTGTACAACAATCTTATTTGCTTCATTTTTTTCTGCTCTCACTTTTCTCATTGTCTTATGGTTTATTTAGTTGTTTCTTACAATATACAGTGATAAGAAGACTTTTTAAAAAGTCGGAGTAGATTCAGTCACTTCTAACTAATCTCTTAGGTTAAAGGTTTCCATCAACTTTCAAAACTTATGTATCAAGACATTGTAGTATTGGTAAAAGACAGACATATAAATCAATGAAACAGAATTGAGAGTCCTGAAATAAACTTTTATATTTGTGGCTGATTGGTAATCAACAGAGGTGCCAAAGCAATTCAAAGGGGAAAGAATAGTCTTTTCAACAAATGGCATTGAGACTACAGATATCCAAATGCAAAAAGATGAACTTAGCTCTTACTTCCATACAGAAAAATTTTCCTATCTACCATACAGAAAAAGTAACTCAAAATGGATCAGAACCTAAATGCAAGAGCTAAAATTATACAGATTTTGGAATAAAACATAAGAAAAAAAGTTTAAGGCTTTGGGTCAGGCAAAGATTTCTTAAGTATGACACCAAAATTAAAAAACGTGTACTCAAAAGACATCATTAAGAAAGTTAAAAAGCAATCCACAAAATGGGATAAAATATTTACATATCATATATCTGATAAGGGACTTGTATAAAAAATATATAAAGAAGTATAAAGAAGTTTTACAACTCAGTAAGAAGACAAATAACTAAACTTAAAAATGAAAAAAAGGTTTGAGTAGACATTTCACCAACGAAGGTACAAGAACGGCTAATTAAGTGCATGAAAGGGTGCTCAACGTCATTGGTCATTATGGAAATGCTAACCAAAACCACAATGATTTGACATTTTATACCCATTAGAAAGGCTATAACAACAACAAAAAAAGATAATAATAAACGCTGGCAGAGATGTGAAAAAACAGGAACCCTCCTAGGGTACTCATGGGAATATAAAATCGTTCATCCACTTTGAAAATAGTTGGGCATTTTCTCAAAATATTAAGCCTAGAGTTACCATATGACTCCAAAATTCCATTCCTAGGTTTCTTCCCAAGAGAAGTCCAAAGACATGCCCACAAAAGGACTTATACACAATTGTTCATAGCGGCATTATTCCTAATGGCCAAAAAGTGGAACCACCCAAATGTCCACACAATAAATGGAGAAACAAAATACCATACATCCATCTAATGAACACCATTTCACAATAAAATAGAATGAACTTTTGATATATGCTATAACATGGATGTAACTCAAGAACATCCTTCCAATTTAAAAGGAGCCAGACACAAAAGGCCACATAGTATACAATCCTGTTCTTACAAAATGTGCTGAAGAGCAAAATCTAAGGAGATAGAGAGTGAATTAGTGATTGCCCAAGGCTGGGGGTGAGAAGGGGGATGAACCGTAAATAAGCACAGGTGATCTTACTAGGGTGAAAACAGGTTCCAAAAATGGATGATAGTGATGGCTACATAATTCAGGAAGCTTACTAAAAACATCATTGAATTGTAAGCTTTGAACAGGTGAATTTTATGATGTGTCAATTACACAATTCTATAAAGTAAATTAAAGATTCCAACAACCGTTGTTGAGGCTAGGTCCCTCAACTGAAGTCCCCTGGCACTTGCTCTCTAGCTCCTGTGGCCCACCACAGACAGACCAGGAGGTGGCACCTTTGTGGGGTAGACGTCAAGTGCCACATCCAGTCCTGTGGAACGTAGAGCTGCCACGGCAGTAGTGCGTCGTCGAATAGGGTTACATTCTTTTTGAACCACTGCATTTCTGAAGTATCTCGTGGCATCCACATAAACACACTCCCCTAAACCAAATAGCTAGATCAATATAAGAGTAAAAGTCCCCCCATGGCCAAGAATGGATAATCAATATGTCCGACCACATTTATGTCAAGTGAAGAAAATCAGAGTGACATGAAAGGAATGAATGATTATACTTGAGTATTAGAGCTCGTCTGCCTCAGGTTATTTTGATGATACTTCAAATATTTATGGAAACAACGGAATCTTTTTTTTTTTTCTCACACAGTTTAAATTTGAGTAGGGATGTTTCTAGCAGCCTCCTAGGAAGCACTGGTGCCATCGGGAAGTCCTTGATTCTTTGTAAGGACCCCGAGCAGCCACACATTTTTGATGTAATCTGAAATAAAATGTGTGACAGTCCAGGAACACAACAAAATTCAACATTCTATAGGTTTCCTTCAGAAAAATAAAACATTTCATACCTGAAACTATTCACTCTCTTCCCTGCAGCCACCCAATCCCTGGTTGTTATTGCTGGTGGGAAAAATGTGGAACTTAAAATACTACATATGTTATTTGTATTCATGCCTGTTGTAAAGGACTCTAGTGTGAGTTCTAAGGAAAGCAACTGGGTCATTTTTGTATCCCTAGCACTTGGCTAAAGATTTGAACATAGGGCTCAGTATATATCTGAGAAGTGATCACAAGAGTGACTTAATTATTTTCATTGACCACATCTATTCCCTGCCACAGTAAACAGCATTTATTGCTTCTTTCATGTATTCGGTCATTCACTCATTCATTTAACAGTATTTGCTGAGTACTTACTATCTGCAACATACAGTATTAGGTGCTGAAATTGCAGTGGCAAAAAGACACAGTCCTGACCTCCTAGGAGCTCTGGAGGACAAAGACACCGAAATAAAATACTCTGTGTAGACCAGAGACAATATTAAGTAAGGGGTCTGCGCACCTTCTTGTAACTCAGTTTCGGGTGTGACTGCACAGAGATCCAAGCAGAGGCCCGAGATCCCTGTTAGGCCAATGGGCAAGGAGGTGAGAGGGGACAGAGAAGGAATGAAGTCACACTGCAAGGTGGTGTGGGCTTTAAAGTCAGACAGACCCGGGTTTACATCCTTACTTGGCCACTCACTAGCTCAGGGACCCTGGGACCCTGGCCAAGGCTTTTATTCCCACTATTTTGCTCATCTGCAAAATGATCTGTGTCTCACTGTGTTGTTGGAATGATTAGGGCTATTGTGGCTGGTGTAGACCCTGGAACATAGTTAATACTCAAAAATTATAGTCACCGCTATTACAGTCCAAAAAGAAGAGAAACAGCTTCAAAGTGGTTGGTGAATTTTTTTAAACATAGTTTCTCTTTAAGATTTTATTTGTTTGTCAGAGAGACAGAGCATAAGCAGGGAGAGCAGCAGGCAGAGGGAGAAGCGGGCTCCCCGCTGAGCAAGGAGCCTGGGATCATGACCTGAGCCGAAGGCAGACGCTTAACTGACTGAGCCACCCAGGCATCCCTAAACATAGTTTTAATATTTTATTTGAATGATTCTTAACTATTGGCAAATTTTTTTCAACAATTTTTCCTCATTTACAAATCCTAAGTGGCTCCCATTGCTTATAAAATTAAGTCTAAGTATTCTTTTTAACAGCTGTATTGAAGTATTTTTATCAATTTATTCATCCATTCAGGGACATTTGGGTTATTCCCACTTTTTGACTATAATGAAGAATGCTGCTGTGAACATCTGTGTATAAGTTGTGTGTGGATGTATATTTTCATGTCCCTTGAATAGATACCTAGGAATAAAATTGCTGGGTTGTAAGGTAATTCCAGGTTAAACATTTTGAGAAACTGTCCAATGATTTTTCAAAATGACTGCAGCATTTCCCACGCCCACCAGCAGGACACGAGGGTCCTAGTTTCTGCACACTCGTGCCAGTAATTGGTATTGACAGGCTTTTTTAAAAATTTAAACACTTTTTAGAGGAGGATTACTTTGATGTTAAAAACAAAGTATTTCAATTTCATAAGTTGAAAACATAAAGCATTAGATAAAAAGCAAATAACTCATAATTTTACCAAATATGTCAGCTGTTAATGTTTTAGGACATATCTTTGCAATTTTTTTCTTAAACAGTACCTTTTTTTTACCCGATTATGATAATATTGAATATCCAACTTTGATCAAATATAAATTTAGGGGGACACCTGGGTGGCTCAGTAGGTTAAGCATTCAACTCTTGATTTTGGCTCAGGTCATGATCTCAAGGTTGTTAGATCAAGTCCCAAGTTGGGCTCTGGGTTGAGTGTGGAGCCTGCCTGAAATTCTCTCTCCCTCTCCCTCTGCCCCTTTCCCCTCAATCACATGATCAATAAATACATACATACATACATATATATAATATATTACATATATTATATATACATAAAATCTTTCAAAAAATATGAATTTAGGGAAGTGACTAATATGACCAAAGGAAAAAATATACATAATAGCAAACAATACTTATGTTAATCCCTTTACTGTATTATCTCATTTAACCCTCAAAGCAGCGTTATAGGGAGATAATATCATTATTTTAGTTACTTTGTAGATGAGAGTAACTGAAGATTCATGAAGTTAAGTAATTTCCCTAGGTTAGTATTGAAGTATATAACAGAGTCAGACCTCAAACTCAGGTCTGGAGCTCTCCAGGGCCCCTTTTATAAACCACTAAACTTATGTTGGTTTTGGGACTTCACTGGGCCTAAGGATAGAGAGGATTTAATTGATAGGAAAGTCCTATTGGTTGGAAAAGGAATTATAGTATAAAGAAAAGATAATCATGGAATATTTGATGGTCACTGAAGAGACCACCCTGACTAGAGTTGAGAGAGGAAGATAGAATTGGACAGGTTGGATTATATATCGTCTTGAATGTAAGGCTGAGGGGTGAACTATTTCCTAGAGGCAATGGGCATTCAGTGGGTGTGTCTGAGATGGTGAGGTTGCATGGAGCTTTATCCCGCAGCGCTAGCACAAGACGGATGGAAGAAGGAAATGCTTCGATAAGGAAGGAGTCAGGATGCTGTTCAATAGCTCATGGGTGCAGTGAAAAGGAGCAAGACTATGGGGTGGCTGAGGATGGAAATGGACTTAAGGAGCATACTGAATGGGAGTTAAGGGTTGGAAAGGGCAAAAAGGAGCTCTCCCCTTTCTCCACCTCCACCACGGCCAGTAGTAAAGAGAAATTAAACTTGGAGAAGCAAATAAACTAAATAAGTTGCTTTGTTCTGTAAAATTCTCTACTGGAGGAAAAAATATTAAAATTTCCAGATATGTCTGATAGTTTCAAGTAACTTTAATGTAGCTTGGTATTTAATTCTATGCTGCTCACACCAACATGGTCAAAGAGTGTCAATGAGTAACAATTTCCTTTATAAAGGAATTAAGCCCTGGTATTTGAAAGATGAAACTCATTCACACATCTGTGTGATGTTACAATTACGATATAACATGTGTACTCTTCCTAGGGTCTAAGTCATCTGATGGCCCTAAGTAGGAACAGGGAGATAAGGGGCTGCTGCCATTACATTCCTGATGGGATTGCAATCATAGTAGCTTCAAAAGGTAAATGACTCTTTTCCTAGATTTTTGATTCATGACAAGAGAGTAAATTAAAAAGAATATGGAAAGCCAAACTTTAAAAAAATATAATGAAGATTCTTAATTTTTCATAGCTAACATTCATTGAGACCCGGTATCATGAGTTAGAAAGCAGTAATACTAGTGTTGGAGTAATAATATAGCTATTGCTGACTGACCGCGTGCTATGTAAATTGCACTGTGACAAAACTTTACAAATCTCATTTTGCTGATACCTAACATGACATGACTTAGGAAGTAGGAACTATTTATTTTTATAGGAAAGAAAACTTAAGCTCGCAAATCTAAATAACTTTCCCTTGGTCAAAGGTAGAAAGTTACAGAGTCAGGATTCGCCCATGTCTTGCTCCAAACCTGTGACCCTTTTCTACCACGTAGCTCTACTGTACCTTTATGTTAAGATGCTTTGTCATCTGCTATCACCTGAGTTATATAGTTTGAAATTATCGAATTTAGAATACACTATTATTTCTATGTAATTGGCCCTTCTAAACATATTTCTGTTCAAGTTGAAATCCCTTTTTGTCTTTGAGAATAATGATGCACTTGTTTAAAGAAACGTTCAGATATTTTTCAGGAGAACCCACTCTTTCTATAATATTCCTTCAAAGAGGGTCTGCCCATTGCCATTCTATTCTCATGCTCTGGCCCACCTCTGCCCTTAGCTCTCTGTTCCCTTAGATTGGCTTGCTTCGTGTCCTTCACCCACCCTGTTCCCTTGGTCTGGCCTGCCCTCCCCTTCACCCTCCACGCGCTCTGTTCCCTGCCTGGTCTGCTTGCCCCCTTTCCTGCCCCCACTTCCCTTG
Source organism: Ailuropoda melanoleuca (assembly GCF_002007445.2). NCBI lineage: Eukaryota > Metazoa > Chordata > Mammalia > Carnivora > Ursidae > Ailuropoda > Ailuropoda melanoleuca. The sequence continues at coordinate 112,745,229 of NC_048224.1, read as the reverse complement.
TATGGCATGCACTCTGTCCTTTCTCCGTCTGTTCAATTTGTTGGAGCTGTTCACCACCCTCATTCCTATTCCCTCAGTTGGCCTACAATCCTCATTCATCTTTCCAAATGCAAGTGATCTGTCAATGTCCTATTCAAATGCCCCTACTTCTCTTCCTAAATAATTTCCCTAAAATTATTGAATACCTTCCTACTCTGTACCTCCAAAGAACATTAAGCCCATCCCCCACCCACATACACACATTGGTTTGTGTCAATACCTCTTTTACTCATTAGATTATGATTTCCTTTATGGGCAAGAACTATAACGTACTTATCTTACCTTCACTATGATTGATCTTTTTAACTGCAATGCCTAGCATACCTTAAACTGAATTGATAAGTTTTAAAGGGTCATCTTACTCATTAGTCATGTTTTATTTTATATTTGTTCTGCTTGTTCTTCAGTGTGTCTATCATGTGGTTTGCCTGGATTCATTTCATTTTTTTTAAAAGATTTTATTTATTTGAGAGAGAGCTAGAAAGAGCACAAATGGTGGGGAGGGGCAGAGGGAGAGGGAGAAGCAGACTCCGCACTGAGCAGGGAGCCCAATGTGGGGCTCGATCCCAGGGCCCTGAGACCATGACCTGAGCCAAAGGCAGATCTTAACCAACTAAGCCACCCAGGAACCCCTCATTTTAATTTTTGACCGAGGTCCCCATTAGGAGAACTGTCACTCTGAAATGGTAGAAAAAAGAAAAAATGAAAGTTCAAACCTTATCTCTATGACAATGACTGGCTGGTTCTGCGCCCAGATCACACCAAAAATACCTCCAGATTCACACTGCAAAATCATATCTACTTTTTGGGTTTAATCACGATCATATTTAAATCTCTTTAAGTACTACTCTCATCCAAATGCTTCTTCCCAGATGTGCTGCATTATTAATGGAATGGAATTAAATATAGGGGTTTTAAAATGAACTTGCTTCCAAATATATTAGACTTCATCTTCCCATTTTGACATTCTTTATTTCTTGATATTGCTATATTTCATAAGTCTTTTTGCCCGGTTTCTTTATCTTCTCTTGTGTTCATATTATCTATCTAATTAATACCTCTTACAATTAGACCGGTGCTCTGTTTATGATGCTTCTAATATCTGTAGTTAAGACCCTAAGATGTGACTTAATACTGTTCCTTCTACTGTCCCTGGATGACTCCTTCTAAATGGATAAACTGCCATTTGTCATGATCACAGATTTTCCTCTGCACTTTTTTTTTTCTTTTTCTGAGTAGGGCTCCAATCACATTCCAAACCACTGCCATTATTCATTTCCCAGCTACTTTGAATTAATTTTCTAGCCAATGCACTTTATCAAATTATTTGCTCTAATTAGATGCTTTCCTCTGTATGTTGATGAACTCAGAGAAAAGGAATTACTGGCAGCTTCAGGAACTCCCAGTGTGTATGTGTGGGAATGGGAAGTGGTGAAGGAGAGAGAAGAAATACAGTCTGATGGTAGATTACAAAGTCAAAACATAAATCCACCTGAGCTTACACTTGAACGGAGGTGATTTGTTTTGGGAACAGATGTGACAGGTTGGTCAAGTAATTTGTTCAACACAAGTTTCTGAAATGAATTTTAAAGAACACAAAATTGTACAGTGCTTTCTTCAACCTACAGCGCTTCAGTATTCTTATTACTATAGAAAAGCGAGAGAAAACAGATACAGAATTCCTTACAGACTCTTATGTTTGTCCTCTAGGATTTATAGTCTACGATGGATAGTCTAAAGAATCTTTTTAGAACTGTTGTCATTTCTTCTCTTTCTTCAACCAGAATTCTTTTTTTCAATGTTGAGTAAAATGCTTCACATTGAAATGGAAAAAGCCTCAGTATGACAGCAGTCTTACCTGAGTCATCGTTCCTGATATGTCCTTTTTCAGCCCAAAAATATTGAGTAAAAATGTTTTATGGGACCCCTAGGGTTCTGTGTCAGATTTAACAATATCTAAAAGGAGGCTCTAACTTGAAAAATTGATCAAGGATATCAAGAAGTATTGAACCTTTATTCTGTAATGTCAACTACATAGAAACCAAATGAAAATAGCTAAGATACATCTTGGTTTGCTACACGGTAAGCATCCTGATATTGGATTTTCATTTGGCATCTTTAATCCTCCCAACAGCCCTATAAGGTAAGTACTGCTATTATTCCCATCTTACAGATGAGCAAACTGAGCCTTAGAGGACATAGGTAACTTACCCAAGGTTGTAAGGATAGTTCTACTGGCGCCTAGTGGGTAGAGGTCCGGGATGCTGCTAAACACTGCACAGTGCTTAGACAGGCCCCACAATAAAGAATTATTCATTCCAAATTGTCAGTTATGCCGAGGTTGAAAGATCCTCTGCTGTACACCTAATTTTAGTGCTCTGGGAAGGACAGGGAACAGCGAGAACAGCAATTTTATTAACAGAATTTTAGTCATTAATCAGAAAGAGGACAATTCAGATTCGGGATGCCCCATGTTTTCTTAGGACTGCTCCAGAGTGTTCTGTGGGGTCTATTTCTTGCTTTTGGGTGCATATTACGGGATCTTGGTTTCTCTCAAGCAATTGCTCAAAGTACAAGCTTTAAAATAAAGCATTTTATCACCAATTCCCATAACAGGGTTGGCTTTCTTCTAATAGGTTCTGCAAATGCTGCAGAGGTCTATAACCTGGGGGCATGATGCCTCTGGTCTTCCTGCTGGCTAGTTTGTGGGCTACTAGATCGCACTGGGTGGAAGGTAGCTATGATGTCTTTTGAAGAAATATTTTACCCATCTTGAATTTGGGCAATCATCTTACTTGCTATATAAGATCACTGAACACCCTCCAGATAACAACAGCCCCGGACAACACTGTTAAACCTTTCTGTGCCACTTTTCAGTGCACCAGCCTCATATGCCATGGTTAATCCAATGCTCCCACCCGCCTTGCACTCTCCTGATAGAACTGTTCAAAGACAAAGCAAATCATTATCGTCAGCTTGGAAAATCATCTCAGTATGGGTTAGAAAAGACGTGGGGATGTGATCAAAGTCAGCATACATCTTTTTGTACTTCACCTACTGGAATGGAAACTCCTTGAAAGTAGGAACTAAAGTTTTTTTGAAGGTCATGTGCAGAGTTAAACATAATGACGCTCAGGGAGTATTTAATATTAATGGTATTTCCATCAAAAATTATCAGATATTCCTTTCTGATTATTTTTATAACAGTTTGGGGCATTTAGATAAAAGAAATATGATGACAACTTGGAGAGAGTTCAGAATGAAACAATAAAAGTGAATGAATGGTTAGAGGGAAGAGGGAATCAGTTATGTGCTGGCTAAACAAGGATGAAAGAAGGAAAGGCCTATGATAAATGAACCGTGTATGTATCAAACAGCAAATTGCTTTGTTGTTGATAGGGTGTTGAGTAAGACAGCTATCACCTCTGGAGCCATATATTTTGGGATTAACTGGGCTTTCCTCCCTGATTCCCTTGAATTGAATAGAACTCCCTTGCCCAGTTCTAATTTAATTGTTCCACAAGGAGTCATTTACTGCAGTTGATAGGAGTCAAGGCATTACACAAGATTTTGTGAGAATACATTTCTTTTCTATTTTCCAAAGACTTGCCATCATTCTAAAACTAATAAAAATAAAATATACCTAATAAGAATTCTTGTTCTCCCATTATTATTAAGAATTCTATGAAATCTTGAAAGGGTTGGGGACCAGATGATAGAAATATGAAGAAGGTGGTAAAGGAGAGATATGGTGCCAATAACTAACTTGAGGAACAATACAGAAGGCTTTGAAATGAATTCTGCCCTACTGGCTGGGGATCCCCATCCCTGTGTTGGTCTTACCACATCTAAAATACTGTGGAATCCTGATCTCCATGTTATAAAGGAGCCATTGACATCCAAGAAAGAGGGAAAAGAGTTTGAAGATACAAATAAAAGAAATGTGGATGATTAGCCAAAGAAAGTTTAATGGGGAAATTATAGCCATCTTGAAATGTCTGACGTACAGCCAGAGTAAAACCAAATGGGTAGGAGTTTCAGCAAGATAAATCTCTGATCAACATAAGGGAGAAATGACAAATGATGAACTGTACCATAATGGAAGTGCTGCATATAGAAAGACGTAGTGGTCACTGGAAGGATCAAACCAAGACTGAATGATTATCTGTTAGATTCATAGATGAGATTCATGCAGGTGGGAGAGATGGAACTGAAATATTGTTAATTCTTTTCTGATAATACACAGTACCATTTTTTTCAAGTAATTCTTTTTTTTCTATTTTTTTAAATCGACATACAATATTATATGAGTTTCAGGTGTAGGTGGTACTATTTAATTTTTTGAACACAACTGTTTTTTAAAATTTTTTATTTAAATTCAATTTAGTTAACATATATTGTATTATTAGTTTCAGGGGTAGAATTTAGTGATTCATAAGTTGCATACAATGCCCAGTGCTCATTACATCAAGTGCCCTCCTTAATGCCCATCACCCAATTGCCTCACCCAGCTCCCCATGCACTTCCCCACCAGCAACCCTCTGTTTCCTATACTAAAGAGTCTCTTGTGGTTTGCCCCCCTCTCTGTTTTCATCTTATTTTATTTTTCTTTCCCTTCCCCTACGTTCATCTGTTTTGTTTCTTAAATTCCATACATGAGTGAAATCATATGGTATCTGTCTTTCTCTGACTGACTTATTTTGCTTAGCATAATACACTGTAGTTCTATCCACAGTGTTACAAATGACAAAATTTCATTCCTCCTGATGGCTGAGTAATATTCCATTGTCTCTGTGTGGGGTGTGTGTGTGTGTGTGTGTATCACATCTTCTTTATCTATTCATCTGTTTTTTTAATCGAACCCAAATGAATGATTGATTGAAAGATGGTCAATTGTTGAGGGACATAGATCATCTTAATTTCTGTTCTTAAATATTTATTAAATCTCACCCCATCCCCCCATTCACACCTTATATCCCCCTGTCTCTTTCTTAATTCAGCCCTCATGAATTCTCCCCTGGATTACTGCAATAGCTTCTGAATTGTTTTCTCCACACTCCAACCTTTGAACCCATCTTCTCCAGTGCTACCAGTATGAGAGTTGCCCCTGGAGGCCCTCAGTTAAAACATGCTGATGGCTCCTCCATTCCCATGAATAAAGGCCACACTTCTGAGCATAGCACTGGAGATTACTGGCTCATGGACCCAGCCTCTCACACATGCCTATCCGCTGCTGTCCTTCCCTCAGAGATCTTCCCTCCAGTAGTACGGATCTACTGTAATTTCTAAAGGGGAAATGCTATCTCACATTTTTAAGACTTTGTGCATTATGTTTCAACTGCTTTGAATGCCCTTCCCAATCTTAGTCCACTTTGCCCAACCTTATGTTTTAATCATCAAATAGATGGTCTTTATTAATAAGTCCATTGTATAATCAGTCTGTTTTTCCTCCTCAACCATTTATGTTCAGGGCTACCAAACCGAAAGAGGAGAGAAAAAAGAAGGCAGTTACTTAGTTGAATTGTGTTCTACACAACCTATTTCTCAGTAAGTTCTACTTGATTTCTTTAATTCATGGATATAAAGACTAGTACCTATTTTTCTAACTGTGTTTTGAACATTTGATTAAAATAAGCTGTTCTCCGTGATAATTATCAGATTTTTTTCACATTTAAGAAATGTGGTAATATAGTATTTTTTCTTGTGAAAAACTATTGCCAACTCATAAATATTAATCATATTTTCCTTTTGCCATGTCCTACACTTCCAACAACACTGATCAAATGCAGGGTACACCTTCTAATGTCAGGCTAGTGAAAATGCCTCTGCCTCTAAAATAATAAAAGCAGACTATTTTGCATTTCCAAAATGAGCAGCACACAATTTTACTTATAATGTGTCCAGCTACATAGCATTCATCATCCTTGATATATAATTTGTAGATTTCAAGCTCGTTTTAAATATAAATCTTTGTGTAGTGCATATTTAAAAATGGCTTTGGCACCCTTTATGTACCACTACATACAGGTGTGTACCTTTGCTGAACTACAGTAAAAGAAACTCCATAAAGATGAATTTCATCTGATAACTGGAACCCCCAATAGTACATCATAATAATCAAAGCTTTAAATGCAATAATGTTTAGGAATTGAGCTGGCACCAGGGAGACTAAGTCTTCAAGTCAATATTTGAAAATTAGAGCCGTTGTGTGAAATGAAGTGCTCAACTGGAGAGCTGCCAACTGCTGAAAGCCCACATGCAGGAGCTGTGACTGAGAAAATATAGAGTTTCCAAGAGAAGCCAAGGAGGGGATACTGAAGAGAGTGGGTCTCCTCCTGGCTCTGGGGCTCAGTCCTTTTCTCTCTCTCTTTCCCTGCCTGTCCATAGGTCCTTTAGCCCAGAGTTCCTGTTTTCCTGAGTGAACTTATTGTTTACTATTAGCAGCTCTTCAGCCCCAAGGAAGAGCAGAAAAATGAGATTATTTTTTAGATAGTGGTGGGGACTTGCAGAAGATGCAGAAACACATTCAAAACAAAAGTGTGAAGACTATTTCTGTCTCAGAGTTGGGAGAGCCTTAAACTAATGATGTGGACAAAAATGTAAATTCAGGTGGAAATATTAGACACATTCTAAATTAAACGTATGGATATTAAGTGTGTATAACTTTTCTATCCAGTACAAAATCTTCAGTTCCTTTTTTTTTTTTTAAGCACCTTTGTATATCAGGAACACTGATCATATGCCTACAGATCAGACGCCTGCTTGGGGAAGATGGGGGAGAGAAGACCCCGATATTGTTTCACTCACAGTTCAGGGAGGAAAACAGTGCCGGTGCTAAGTAATTCAATAGAGGAGATTTTTTATATGTGGGATTAGAGATAGACGTTTTGGAAGAGCCAAAAAGCCAAACAGGGAACTGTGAGACAACTCAGAGATTAACAACAGCAAAAAGCAGCTGTAAACCCAAAGGCTTAACCAATATAGTGATGAGAAAATATAAGCAGGTCTCAGGAGCCAGCCATTATGGTGGGAACTGAAAACAATAAAACCTACCCTGAAGGAACTGTGTAAGGATATGCTTTTTTCACAGGACATGAAGCCATGTCCTGAGTCCTGAAGTCTCTGTCAGAGATGCTACCCAGGAGTTGGTAGGGAGTGGTGGGGTGCAGGGGAGCAATTTCTTCTCCTCCCACCTTTCAATTTCCTGCCAGTGCCTCCCAGTGGCCAAACCTGACAGGAAGCCAGGGACAAGGGATCCTGGGAAATGTAGTTTTCAGGGTTCCAGCCTCTAAAAATCACTGACCAAGTTACATATCCAATCAGAATAAGTTCTTAGGAAATGAGTAGGATAGCAGTAATTTGATTTGTAGTTTTCTTTCCCTAAAACTGCCTCTAGTATAGAAATGTAATCTAATGGTGAAAGATGTGACACAGAGTTAAGTAATTACAGAGTTCATCTACCTCTCAGTGATGATCTTTTGCCCATGATGGGTTCCTAGAATCATGTAAATGTAAATCAGTCTACCAGGCAAGTTTTGACTAAAGGCTTACAGTGTGTTGGGGGAGGGGGCGGGAGGGGGGAGGGAAGGGATCAGGTACTTAAATATAAGTTCACAAATGAAATGTCAAATTATGTAAGACTTCACAAAATGAAGTGCTCCATTTCACAGTATAGACTATGGACTTTAAAAAAAAAAAAAAAAAAAAAAAGGAAAAGAAAACCAGAAAAGAAAATTCCAAAAAAGACAGGAGAGCAACAAGAACAAGAACACATAGTCAGGAAAGACCTCACATAGTGATGAGTTTCTAAGCACAATGTTAAAGGGTCAAATTAATATAGGAGGAGGAGAAAATATTAGATCTTCCAGGTAAAAGCAGAATAAGAAGTGAAGGCAGGGATAAAGTTGGCCTTTTCTTGAGTCAAAGAGATAGCTGTTCAGATTAGAAGGAAGGATACGAATTAGAGACTGGGAGGAAAAGGTACCTGAATATTCATGTAGAAATAGAGGAGTAACAGAAAGATCACAACATCATGAAGGCCAGCAGTTCTTTCCACAGTCTGTGACCCCAACACACAGCAATGGTAGCTATGATTCATGGATCTAAGGCATCTTCTTGAACAGCCAATTCAATCATCTCCAAGATGTAACTGCCACACTATCCTTAAGAAAATTAAAAGGATTGACAGATGGGCAAATTGATAGGTAAAGCAAGTATAGTAAAATCATAACAATTCTTTCAACTTCATGTTTGAAAATTTTCATAATAAAATGTAGCTTAAAAAAACACAGTACGGGGAGCACCTGGGTGGCACAGCGGTTGAACGTCTGCCTTCAGCTCAGGGCGTGATCCTGGCATTGTGGGATCGAGCCCCATGTCAGGCTCCTCTGCTGTGGGCCTGTTTCTTCCTCTCCCACTCCCCCTGCTTGTGTTCCCTCTCTCGCTGGGCTGTCTCTATCTCTGTCAAATGGATAAATAAAATCTTAAAAAAAAAAACAACACAGTAGGGGAATATTTTATTTCCTTCCTCAGAAGAATATCAGTTGGGAAATTCTTTCTATGATTTCCTTCTCAATGCATTTTAAATGTGTTCCCTCCTTCCCTTGACCATTCTTCAATCTTATGGTGAATCCCCTTATAATTATCAAATATATCTCTATATATTTGTGTGGGTCTCTCTTGCCTCCATAATGAACATATAATTTCTTTAATAAGAACTACGGTGATATTGACTTATATTTACTCTGAGAATGGTCAAAACATACTCTCTACTTTCTCTTTAATGTCTTGTGAGACCAAATTATTCAATTGCTGCTACACACAAGGAGTTTGTCGCTAATCATCAGATACTTGCATTTTTAAAAATTTCCTTACTAATCAATACGCTCAGTTATAATTAAGATGACATTTTAGCTCCTATGGAGTGCATTTTTCACTATTTTTTTATTCATGTATATCATTTACTGTACAGTAATGGCAGTCCCCTGTGTTTGCATGTGTCTATTAAATATTTCAATTTATTCCATGAACGTGAGTTTCATGTTTAGGGTAGAATGTATTCATTTTACTACAGTAGAAGAATAGGTCCAGTAAGCCTGAAATGAAAATGGCATATTTCATAAATAGGTAGTAATATCCAAAGACAGTTTTATTGCCTAACAACCTCCAGATTTAAAGTTATATAAATAAAATATCCATTTTCTGTCAATGGCTTACTATCTATAGTCTTGTGAACAAAATTCAACAATTCCATGCTTTGATTTAAGATACATAGACTCCAATTACCTAAGCAAAATCGTCAAAGTCAGTTATTCAGCTGGGAAGAAAGGAGAACAAATATTCATCTCAGAAGTCTGATTTCACAATCAATCATCAAACAGAAGTACACGTTTTTACACTTATAATTCTGAATATTTGAAAAAAGTGAAGAGACTTGGACATCATTTCAGTTCCATTGACATTTATAGAACTCTTACAAAGACTGTGAATCAATCAACAGGAGAGACTGAACTGTACAACTCTGTATCCACAGAGCCCGTTGATACAATGGACAAGCTTGCCCAGCTCACAAAATACTTTTCCTGGACTCTAGTTCTCAGAAATTGCCCTCTTTGTTCCCACTCCTATCCAACTGTGAACAATGACCTCCCAAGATGTCTATGTCCTAATCTCCAGAAACTGGGACTTTGTGATTAAGTTAAGGAATTTGAGATGGAGGGACTTTCCTGGATTATCCAGGTGAACCCAATCTATCACAATATCCTCATAAGAGGCAGGAAGGTTAGAGTCAGAGATTTGATGATGGTATCAGAGGTGGGCGAGAAAGACACTAGAAGGCGCCACCCTGCTGGTCTTGAAGACAGAGGGAGGGACTATGAACAAAAGGATGCAGGCAGCCTTTAGAAGATGGGAAGACAAGGAAACAGACTGTACCCTAGAGCCTCCAGAAGGAATGCAGCTCTGCCAACACCTCATTTTTAGGATTTCTGACTTCTAGAACTGCCTATGATAAATTTGTGTTGTTTTTAGCCACTAGGTTCATGGTGACTTCTTACAGTAACCATAAAAAACAAAAACACCAACCCTCTTGAACATAAGTGACCCTTACTGCATCTGCCTTACCACTCCTGGTCACTCTCCTCCCACCACCATCTGGTTTCCCTACTCCTCTCTTCTCTGAACTGCCTTTACTGGTCACCTCTAATGTTGATGTCACCAAATTCAGAGATCACTTCTTCGACCTTTTCTTCTTGTCCTTTTTGAAGCATTTGGCAGGAAACTTCTCCTAACCTGGGTTCTCTATCAGTTGGGCTCCTTGGTTTGCAATGAGATTACCTCCTTCATTTTCCTCCTAGCAATGGGATATGCTTTAGGCAACTTCCGAGATGACTCCCAATGATCCCCACTTCTTGGTATTCACATCCTCATGCAATGCCCTCTCCTTGAGTGTGGGCTGGACCTAGTGACTTGTTTCTAATGAATAGAATATGTCAAAAGGGATGGGATGTTGCTTCTGAAATTAGGTTACAAAGAGACAATGACTTCTATGTTTTCATACTCTCTTGTTCTCTCCCTTGCTTGCTTTCATGAAGCCAGTTGTCACATGAGCCACCCTATCCAAGAGGCCCATTTGGCACACAATTTGAAAGGTCGCTCTGGCCAACAGCTAGAGAAGAACTGAGGCTCTCAGGGCAATGCCAGGGAGGAAGTGTTTTCCACCAACAGCCACACGAGTGGCTTGGAATCAGATCCTCCCCCCAGTTGAGCCTTGAGATGACACCACAGCCCTGAACCCAAAATCTGAATTACAGCCTTGTGAGAGAACTTGAGACAGATGCATCCAGCTAAGCTGCAACCAGATTCTTAACCCACACAAACCTAATGAATGTTTGCTGTTTTAAGCCATTACATTTTGAGGTAAGTTGTTACACAACAATAGATACCTAATCCATGTGGGTCATGGAGAGAATATACCTAGTCATGAGGAAGATAAGACTCCTGGTTGTATAATCCAACTTCAGAGTTACAAACAAAAACATGAGGTCCCTTAACAAGAACAGGAAAAGCAACATATCAGAGTTTCAGACTAGAACACAGTTTAGGGATTAGAATATGATTCAAGACTTTACTCACCCCTCATTTACTAGGTCATCTCATTATCCCCTTCAATAGCTGAAATCTGTGGGCACTTACCCTCATGCTTGGCTAGTAGAAATTCCATTCTGCTTTTACAGTCCCTTCTGTTTCTAAGCAACCATCTCACCACTCTTCTAGTTCATGACTTCTGCTCGTGCATGGTTTTGGTTGCCTCACGGACCCTGCAGCTTGCCTTCTGTCTATGTGTTTGTCAGCTCCTATATCTAGTACTTGTTTGCTAGAGCTGCCATAACCATGTGCCACAAACTGGCTTAAACAACAGAATTTTTTATCTCATAGCTCTGGAAGCTAAAAGTCTAATCTCAAGGTGTCAATACGATTGGTTCTTTCTGAAGGCTGTGGGGGAGACTCTGTCCCATGCCTCCTTCCTAGCTTCTGGTGGTTTGCTGCTAATTTTTGGTGTTCCTTGGCTTGTAGAAGCAACACTGTGATGTCTGCCTTCATCTTAGCATGGTACCTGTAACAAAATTTCCCCTTTTTATAGGTCTACCAGTCATATTGGATTAAGGTCCCTACTCCGGTTGATCTCATCTTAACTAATTACATTTGCAATGGCTCTATTTCCAGATGGGGTCACATTCTAAGGTAGTGGGGTTTAGAACTTCAGCATATGAATTGGGGGAGAGGGGTGGAGAGACAAAATTCAACCCATAACAACACCTGCTATTACTTCTGTCTGTATAACCACAGATTCCTGGTAAAGAGACTCCTCCCTACCGCTTGGTCATTACTTACCCATTTGAGTAAGATTCTTACAAAGGACTTCCGTTCAGAACTTAGGCTGACCTATAAATTGGCTGGCCTTGGGTGAAAAAACATGTGGTCTAGAACATACATATGTATCTATCTATGAACATAGGTGCCTAGATGAGGAACCACGTAGGGCTGCTTCCCTCAGCAGGGAGCTCTGAGAGGCAATCACTTTGAAAGGAGCTATGGGACAAACGGGCAGGAATTCCTAAGTTTGTGCATCTATTAAGACTTCTATGACATTATTACTTCCCAATTTCACTCCTACCTTGCTGGTGTTCAATATTAAACAATTCTTTTTCCAATTTCTTGCTGCCCTAGATCTTTGTTCTTACTTCCCTAGATCTTTGTTCTCAGCCCTATCCTGTTTTGTTGGTGTTCCCCCGGAACACTTTGCTCTCAGCGACTTCATCCAAACCCATGGCTTCAACTGCCAAATTGGATTTCCAGATCCATTTCCCCAACTTAAACCATTCTGTAGAGCACATTTATTCGATTGCTTGCCTGGCTTCCCTACCCAGGCAACCCACACGTGCCTCAGACTCAGCACACCCAAACCTGAATTTGCCAGCTCACCTCCTACAAACACGCCTCTACTTCAGCGCACACAAGCTGTATCCTCCCAGCCCCTCCAGTAAGAACACTGGCCAGGCCTCGCTCTCGCCAGTCACCCTGACACATTCACTCAGGTACTGAAGCCCAAGGCTTCCCCCTAAATATCTCCCATACCTTTTCCTTCCCAGCCATTCCCACTTTGGCACCTTAATTCAGGGCTGCTCGCTTCTCTCCCAGATGATACCAACTCTCAGTGCAGCTCTCAGAATGTTATTTCAGAAAGTACAAAAGTTATCTCATTATTTCCCTGCAAAAAATCATTTAATAATACCTGACAGATTCGGGTTAAATTTGAAGCATAGAAAAATACCTAATTTCCAGGACTCTGCCTAGTCTTCTAGCCCTTCATCTCCTGACTGCATGCTGAGGGATATTCCCTGCAAGACGTTAATAAGTAGACCAAATTAAAAGGATTCTGTGATCAAACGTGATCTAGTCTTGTCCACCTTCAAAAAGCCCACCATGGAATTTAATTTACATTTGCATTTATATGAGTATTTATGCACATCCCCACTCGTACCTGTAGATCATCATAGTCCTTACTACATTGTACCATAATAATCAATTGGCTTGATTGTTTCCTCCATTTGAAGATAAATTCCTTGAGGGCAAGATCTACTTTCCTTTATGACCTCAGAGCCTAGTGACGTGTTCAGTAATTTTTTGTTAAATGAATGCATGAATTTGTTAGATTCTGCAGTGAACAAGTTGCAGTCCTTACCATTAAAGAAACATATTGAAGGAAACACACTTTCCATCAATAATCATAATATCTAGTTAGATATCAGCTACTCTTAAAGTGCAAGGGGCCGGGATGGGGAGAGAGGTGGTTTGAGGGAGTTGAAGGGTTGAAGAAGACCGTTCAATATCCAAATGTGGTCAAAATCATAGTTCCCAAGTCTGTCCCTTTGGAAGAATCATTCCTCATGTGCTCAACCACATGAGCCTTTGCTCTCAGTCACAAGAAGCAGCTTTTAGAATTCCACACCATAATCTTTCCAAGTCTAAGAAAGAATCTGTGGCAGAGCTTGTTAACGATGTGGGGGGGCTGTTTTGTGAATTCCCTATCACTAGAGATGCCCACACAGAAGCTGGATTACCTACTTCGGGGGAATGTTGTAGGTGTCTTCGTAGTAGTGGCTGGAGAGATAACTAATGTTATAGGAGGTCAGTTTCAAACATGAAATTCCATTATTATTATGTTATTCACTTAGAATTGTTAACAATGAAACTCACCTCTTTCAGATCTCAATGACAGAGAAAAGCTTTGACCTAATAATCATTTTATTCTTTAAAGCCTCCATTGCTCAGGCTTCATGTCATACGGTACAGGATATATAATTTCCTTTTATTTGTTCATTAAATGTCTCAAATTTTATTGACTTTTTCCTACCACCTTTAACCCTATTTATTGATTAAAAGTAGTTTTAGTCTATTTACAATATGCACATGTATGTGTGTGCAAGAGAGATGAAAAGGGAGCGAGCGAGAGAAATGTTCCTCATCTCTATGGGGTTGGATGTCAAGAGAGATTTATTTTTATTCCTTCCAAATACTTGGTCAAAAGGGTTATATTTGCAGCAGATTACGAGGGTTAACAAGGGACTTGAATCTTGAAATGCCATTCATCTTGAAGTAGCAAGTGCCCAGTCTCCTATAAATGGAATGTCATGTTATTTTTAGATGAGGCTTTTGCCAAGAGGATCCAGGACACAGTGAACAATGTTCAATCTGATTAGCGACCTTATTTAAACATGTGAATGGCTGCAGTTCCTTAACGTTACTCACAGTAAGTCTGTGGCAAGCCTATTCCCTTAGTGAGGGTGCATTATTTAGTTCATCAATTTGAAAGAGAGGGGGAAAAGGCTTTGGATTAATGCAGTCTTGTTTACTAATAACAGAACATGAAAGTTTGAGATGAGCATATCGTTCTTGTTAAGTAGGGCACCAAGGTCAATTTTCAACCCAAGGTCTCTTAAAGGGTTCTCATGGACATTTATGTTGCAACAGTTCCTAAATCTAGATCTGCCTACCCAGAAGTCATAGTCCAAAGACCAGAAATTTAAGCAGATTATCCCCATTTGCCAATACACCTCGGGGAAAACAGGACAAACAAATATGAGGTGGAAACAAAACCAAGTGTTTGCTACTTTATTAGACCACCGTGGTCAAGAAAATCATGTTATGAAAAGCAACCCCTCAGGTAGCTGGTGGGGACGCTTATGAGTATGTATGAGGGGGAGCCTCTAAGCAGGGAGCCTTGTGTGGCTGATAATTCTCTGTCACTACAAAAGAAGGTTCTGGAAAGTTTGTCTGCTGGGCTATAAAAGATGCACTTGGGGCTAAAGGAATGTTTCACTGGATTTCCACATCTAGATTTCCCTTTTTAAAAAAGCTTTTTGTTGAGGGACCATACCGTAAACTATTATCAATAGGTAAATATTTTTTCAAATCATAGTCTATTTCCTCCTTGGCCTTTTAGTCTCCTCATTTTTATTCTTAAGTAACTATACTCTCTAATGGTAGGACTTTCATACAGCTCCTAATCTAGACAGAGGACTAACTCATACAAATCACAGCCCTAAGGCATGAATGTAGGGTTTTTTCCTTGGAATGGACAGTTCTCTCCTCCCTAGAGTGCAGTCCCATGATATCCTTCTGAGAGAGGAAAGAGAACCTATTAGTTCTCATACACAAAGCTTATAGTAAGTTGGGGCTTATGAAATCCAAAGGGCAAGCAAACAGACCTCCAGGGAGAACCACCATCTGCCTAGGTCTGCCAGCTCCATTCGAGGAAACAAAGAGATTTTGAGGACCTCGGAATTCCCCCAATGCCTGCTAGCTCTCCTAACAATGATTGCAGGATGCCCATGACTGCCAACCAACATCATCATTATCGTGTTATTAAAAATACAGATTTCCTGACCCATCCTGATCATGCAGAGTCAGAATCTCTCGGTGGAAGGGCCAAAAATCTGCATAGTTTGTAAGTTCCTTGGATAGGCCTCACACTAGAAACTTTTGGAAAGCACTACCGTGGTGGCCTCTCTTCAACCAGATTCCTCTTCCAAAACGGGGCCCGGACACTAATGAGTGAGAGGTTGGATAGGAAACAGAGTCCCTAACACGATGTCCTTAACACTTGAATAGTGTTCTGCTCCACACAGACTATTCTCACCGGCCTCTACACAGATCCCTGGGGATCTCCTAGTCCTCGGGGCCCTCTGCTCACTTGGGCAAGTCTTGGCTGGGTTTTGACAGTTGTAGCTGCACGTGACCCTTGTTCTCAGACCCAACCAGCTGCTTCGAAGCTCAGTTTCCCTCTGTGGCTACCTCATGTCCAGTGGGCTCTGGGTCTTGCTGCATGCTTGGAGAGCACAGCACGGAGTCAGGGTAGAGGCCTTCGTTCAATGCAGACTCCATCTGCAGTCTGGGAGGAGACAAGCTCCACTGAAACCAGCAAACAGTGAAATCCTTGCAAGGCAGGTTGCTCCCAAGAGGAATTTTCATATCGCTTTTCAAATATTGGCATTAAAATAAGCTTCTTCCCATGGGAATCATTTCAAAGAGAAAGTAAATTCGAAGTCCTTTGAGATTCCCCTATATCTAATGAACATATCGTACAAAAACAAATTGCATTTCATAAGCTGGCAATCACAAGAAGAGTGGCCAGAGCTCAATTTAATTAACTCATTAGACACGTCTGGTTTTAAAAACAAAACCAGTTCCTATCACAGAAATTCCAGAAATAATCACGATGGATAGATTTGCAGGTCTTCCCTATACTGTTTAGCTTTGGAAATTCAGTACTCTCCCTCGTTTTCATTCAAGCGATTCTAGCACAAAGAAATAAGATTGCAGCCCGTTAACCCCAGGAAAACAGTGGCCTGAGGAGCCTGATGCCACAGTTGCTGTCAAGGCCTTTGAACGAGAAAAGTAACTGGACGGGGCAGCATGACATAATGTGTAAGCCATCAGAATCAGTGGCTTTCCCAGTGCCCCTTCTCGTGGCCACGCTGGAGGCCTTTGTGACATGTAGCAACACGGTGGGGTAATTATGTGTAGTTATATAAAACGGACTAATGCCAGCCAAGCAAATCGCATGGAAGGACTGGTTGTGTTCCTTGTTAAATGTTTGTCAAGCTGACCATGCCCTTTATTTATCTCTAACACAACATGCTTATTCTGCCCCATCCACTGTATTCACCCTGCAAATTTATGAGGCTCTATTAATCTTCTGCCCTGCTGACTATCTCTGTTGCAAAGTGTCAGCAGACTTTTGTACCTTGCTAATGTACAAAGGGCTTCCTATGAGTAATATCAGCATTTTGCCTTTTAATTGCACATATAATTTTTAGGTCTTACAGCTAATAAGGGAATTGAGACCACAGTTCATCACTGTCTCGAATGGTACTCCAGGGGTGTGGGGACTGTGGAAGCTGAGAGAAGAATATAGCTGTTCTGGTTCCAAGCAATAGTTTCTCTCATTATAATGGTACCATCCCCACCGTAGTGTCAAGGGTCTGTCACTTTTCCTATTACACACCCTACTTTTCCTGGGCTTTATAACTCCACAGTAAAAATGTACTTTTCCTTGAGAACTTTTCATGTTGAGTCTCAGCTCATGATTATTTTTATCACCCCTCGTATCAGTTCTAAATGAAATTAGCTGCGTGATTTTTAAAATCAAAGAAACAAACATTATCTGTTTGCCAAAACTCCTGAACACCTAAGGCTTTCAAATGGGTGTGCTTTTGCTAGTCCTTCAATTGACCTTTCTTCTATTGGATTTTTTTTTTTAATGCAGACTCAGGTTTAAGTACTTTCAAGGAAAAAAATGTTAAAATAAATGAGGGATTAGTGTTTGCAATGTGGGCATTTTGGTTTTGCGTTAATAGCCTTTCACAAACATTTTTACTATGCCTGAAAAATGTGCATTATTGATGAGTGTACTTCTTACTGTGCAAAAGCCATTAGCAGAGAAATGAAAGGTCTGTGGCAAGAAGTGGATACACAGAGAGGGCCTGGGTAGATAGTGTTTTCATTTAGCAGCTAGGGAAGGCCCGTAATCGCCCTGCCAAGACTGGACTATTTCATCTGCCTTTTCTTCCAGGCACCTCCACGGTGACAGCGTGCCTCTTTGGGCACCTGGAAAACGGATACTTGGGGAACTGTGATTATATGGCATTAAAAGCAAATTGCTGAATTTATCACACAAGTAATTCAATGAGTACAGGAAATCAGACACTAATTTGAAGAAAAGGCCATTTTGGGGAGGTGGGAGGCCTGGATGCTTGTCCTTTTTATGATTCTGAACATTTTCATGGGCCTTAGTGGCTTTCACCGTGACGCAGAGAACCGGACCGTGGGTTAATGTCCTTTCCAGGGCTTTGATTCTGGGCAGGCAGGACAAAAAATGACAGAATCAGAAGGGCTGAGCATCACCCTGCTTCCATCAGGCAGGGAAGATTCCAGCAAAACCAAATGTCACATTTGTCACCCTGAGCTTCCCGTTTCCTTCCTCCCCTCGTGGCATCTGCATTTCCTCCACATTTGAGCATCAACCCACGGAGCTCCCCCAGCTCACTGGAAGGTGAGGCCCCGTCTCGTAAGTGCTGTCACTGAAGGTCCTCCGTGTGGTCCTGCTTTCCTCATTCCTGCTTGTTCAGGAATTGTAGTCCTTCATTGGCTGAATGCTGGACTAATGTCAAAAGCAGAAGAAAGCCTTCTGGGGGTTCTAGGTGTTCCACAGAAGGTACCAAGCTGAGACGAGATAACAGAGGCTCTTCATGATTTGTGGGGAAAAAAACTAAAGCTCTTTGCTAGAATGGAATTCAGAGGAAAAAAAGCACTTCAGTGACTACAGTATGTCATCCATTGTCTCCTTAGCCTGGATTATAGATACTGTCTTCAGGCTACAGATAAGAAAGTTGGGGTTTAAAAAGCTTAAGTAACTTTTCCTAGATATGAGGTTCAAATCTAGACCTTCTGAACCTTTTAATCATCATCTTTTCTTGTATCTTGGAGCCAAAAAGCCCCAAAGAAAAGATTGGTACATGGCTTGGGATTTATCCTTTAAGTCATGGTTTAAAATATACTATTCTTGGAGTCACTCTCCATCTTTACTTTTGCCTTGTTATTTATTCATTTAGTGATTCATTTAAAAAGCATTAATGAGATATCAACTGTATGCGATGTCCCCATTTCATTTATATATAAAGACGTCCCCGTGACTGCCTCCCGGATGTGCAGTGGGGCTCTGAGGCTGACGGGTGAGTCTTCTTGCTTCTCCCATGACAGCCAGGCCCGTCGTGTTTGGCAGCCATTGATGAGCAACAGGGCCTCTGACTTGTTTTTTATCTTGCTATGCCACGTGCTATCCAGCTTAAGCATTTGTTTTGTTCTGTTTTATGTTTTTTTTAAGTCTTTAAAATTTAATTCCAGTGTAGTTCATATACAGTGCTGTAGTCGTTTCGGCTGCACAATATAGTGAACTCAACATTCTACACGTTACTCAGCGTCCATCATGGTAAGTGTACTCTTCATCCCCTCCACCCGCTTCACTCACCCCTTCACCACCTCCCCTCTGGTAACTATTATTTTGTTCTCTGTAGTTAAGAGTTAGCTTCCATTTTTTTAAACCATAATCTATGATTATTTTACTTAACTTTGAGTAAAAATTAAACAATAACCACTGCTAAACCTATCACAGTGTGGTAACTAAAAGAGCCTTGTTATTTAGGCAAACAGATATTCACACGGATTATTTTCTTTTCCTTTTTTCTTTAATAGGGGGTGGCGCAGAGGGAGAGGGAGAGAATCTTCTTTTTTTTTTAAGACTTCATTTATTTTTTTGAGAGAGAGAGGGAGTGTGAGCTGGTGGGGAGAGGGAGAAGCAGACTCCCTCAGAGCAGGAAGCCTCACGGGGGCCCAATACCAGGACCCAAGGTCATGACTGGAGCTAAAGTCAGATGCCTAACCAACTGAGCCACCCAGGCATTTGAGAGAGCGAAGCTTAAGTAGGTTCCACGCCCAGTGCATGAGCCCCATGTGGGACTCCATCTCACAACCCTGAGATCATAAGCAGAAATCAAGAGTCAGATGCTCAACCATTCAACTGACTGAGTCACCCTGGCACCCCCAGAATTATTTTCTTAAATGAAAACCCAGCTGATGCAAAGAATAAGAATTTTTTTTTTTTTGAGAGAGAGAGACAGAGGGAGAGAGAGCTTGTGTGTGCCCATGGGTGAGTGAGCTGGAGTGGGGCAGAGGGAGAGGGAGAGAAAGAATCTTAAGCAGACTCCACACCCAGCATCTGAGCCCAACTCAGGGCTCATTCTCACAACCCTGGGATCATGACCTGAGTTGAAATCAAGAGTCAGATGCTTAACTGGCTCAGCCACCCAGATGTCCCAAGAATAAGAATTTTATAGCCAACCCCCCCACCCCCCAAAAACCCTAGAAGTTATAGTAAAAATTAAGAGTATATCTTCAGAATCTTTTTTAATAGCTTAAAATCTGTGCTTATCCTAGAATAACCTTTTTTTTCCTGTTCATCTTCAATATTACCACCCAGTGATATTGATTAAGAGCACGTATAACATAGTTCCATAAACTGTTTATCAACATTAGAAATAAGACTGAATTTTCAGAGCACATTAGCTACTGGAATCCTCCTTGCTTTATACAGACAGAATTCTCTTGGGACTGTAACAGTCAATGAGTCAGATTTATAAAAGGGTTATAGATTCAGAATCAGGGACAAAGTAGGCACCTTCCAGGGAAAGCACCTTTGAAAAGGAAGATATAAATTCACATTGACTTTTTTTTTCTTCCATGGTATTTAGTAGAAAACCAATAATATGAAAGTGGGTGTATTTGTATTTTTTTCATCTGTCGTGGGGATCAATATCCACCTTAAAATAGTTTCATAAAAGTCATTATTGGGATATTCTAACTGGTGAGTACATTGACTTACTATAAACATTATTCCCGATCTTCAATTTATACTAACATTATATGACTGTTCATGTCTCAAAGATAGTAAGGACTCTGGGGTCAGAACACCACATCTGAATCCTGGTCCTACCACCCATTAGGTTCAATAATTTAGGCTAAGTGACTTAGCCTGCTTAACCTCTGCCTGCTTCAATTTACCCATCTATAAGATGGGGATCAAATTGAACTACCTCAGATAGTTGCTGTGAGGATTAAATTAGATTATATAAGGAAAACATATAAAACCATTCCCAGACCTAGAGCTAAATGGTGGTTTTAAAACTATTTCAAAGTCTGATTTGTCAGTGAGTTTTGTTGCCACTTCCAGGAACATCTCTTAAGCCCACTGAATAGAGAAATAATTTCTCACGTTTTATTTTTATTGGGAAATCCTTTTTTTCCCCCAAAATAATTGGCTACCTAAAAATAAAAACTTATTATGTGCTTTTCAAATTTATCTTTGCATTACATCATGGCATTAACTTCAATAACTACACAAAAAGTCTACGGAAGAAACCAGAGGATATTTTAAAAATCATAACTGAGGGGTGCCTGGGTGGCTCAGTCAGTTAAGCATCTGCCTTCAGCTCAGGTTATGACTCCTAGGATAGAGCCTGCATCTCGTTCCCTGCTCAGCAGGGAGCCTGCTTCTCCCTCTCCCTCTGCTGCTCCCCCTGCTTGTGTTCTCTCTCTCTCTAATAAATAAATAAAATCTATAAAAAATAAAATCATGAGAGATGTGTATCCTGTAGGAACTAATGAAAAGTGACTTGGCTACTGGGGTAGATGAACTCTAACATGACCTCCAGTGATCACTACTTTCTGGCACTCAAGCCCCTGTGTAATCCCTTCCCTTTGATATGGGCTGGATTGATTGACTATCTTCTACAACAAATGACAGGACCTTGTTCCTGAGATGAGGTAATAAGGACTGTGGCTTCTGTCTTGCTCAATATCTGTCACTGTCTCAGATCACTCACTTGGGCAGAAGTCAGCTGCCACGTCACGAGGCAGCCTCATGGAAGGTCCACATGGTGAGAGACCAAAGCCTGCCAAAAACTACATAGCAGCTTAGAAGTAGATCTTCCCAACCCATCAAACCTTCGGATGGAGCAGCAGCCCCAGCTATCAGGTTGACTGAATCCTGAGACACTAGAAGCAGAGGCACCCAGCTAATGGCAGCTGGATTTCTAGCCCATAGACTTGTAAGATAATGAATTTTGGTTTAACTAAGTTTGGGGATAATTTGTTATATAGCATAGATAAACAATACCAACACTGTTGAATCAAAAAAGGCAAATTTTTAGTTTCAGCAGAAGACAAACTGGAGTTCCCTGTGGTTTGTGAGCCAAATCCACCATATATTTCTATAAAGAGAGAGATGGACTATAGACTTTTATAGAAAAGTTTACTGTCCCCCGAGTCAAAACATTGCATTTCCCAGATGACAAGCAACCCTCTCAAAGTCACCTGAAAGAACTGCAGACTATAGAGCACAGTTGTTCAGCACACCAGATGGTTGACTCTTAAATGAGTTGCCTTCTTTAGTCTGTGCCAAGCATTGTATGTATTCCTCTGCACAAGAGTAAAATAATGGTCGTCATCAACCATCTTAAATGACTACAAGCATATTGAATTTTATTTTCAAGTGCCTATTTAAATTAATGTTCTTGAAAGTCTAGGATTCTTGGATAGACTGTATGTATCATGGAACCTCAGTAATTGACACATATCAATTCTGTGTTCTAGCTACTGGTAATCCCCCCACACCTAGGGCATGAGGACAGTGAGACGGTCCCCCGTCCACGACGGCAACAGAAGCAGAGCAAGCTCTGGACCAGAGTTACTAGGAGTGTGTCCATAGATCAGTGCTGGTCTATGAACTGTTCTAACCTGTCTGTGTTAGGGTGAGAATTAAAACTGAGAGAAAGCATTTGGAAACTAGCCTAGCCATTGAAAAACCAATTGTCTGTTGTTTATAGTTACTTAAAAAAGTAAAGCCTGCCTTTTGAATTTGGTTGTCTTCAGGCTTTTTATTTACTTTTCCTTGTAATCACTCATATCATGTTTTACTAAAGCATCAATCCACAAGAGATTAGAAGGTTTTTTTTAAATGTTCTTTGTCACAAGGAGATTGAGAATGCTTTAGAGGGTAATTAAAAAGCTTCCAACATCCTGGGGTTAAATCAAAGTTTTTATGACAGGATTTATTTCTATCAGTACTAGAAATACTTTGATCCACCATAACAATGAGCGAAAGCCCACAAACTGGAAGAAATATATATATATTGATCAAAGATTTGTTATGGGTACTCAGGATGGTCATATGAGAGTCCAAAAAAATGTTAGGATGTCTGCTTCTCCCTTACAGATGCCCTCTCTTGTCAATATTTAATTCAATATTTAAGCAAATATGCTAAAGACAGGTACTTGTATCTCCTGATTCACTAAATAGGAAAGCTCTAAGAATGAAAGGGATTACAGTAAGTGGATGGAGATGTTGAAAATTTGCAGCACAGTGTACAGGGATGACAAACCCTTGACATCGCCACTGGGTCTTACCTCCATAACAGTCATTTCTACCACTCAACACATTCCTCCTGCCAAGCCAAATGCAGCTGCAGGAACCTTCTCATCGCAGCATGCCAGGAAGCCACTACTAATCAATCAGAGTGGGCACATGAGCTGAACATTTGCTGCCATCTCTGGTATAATGAGAAAACCATGGGTACCATGAGAATTAGATCCAAACCTGGTTCTGACAACCAGCCATTTGAATCTGGTCCACTCTCATCATCTCACTAGATCTGTGTGTCTTCTGGAACAGAGGGGGCTGGACTAAATCAGGGATTCTCACATTAAAGTTCAGTGTAGCCTTTAAAAAATGCTGATGGTTGTGTCCCCGCTCTTGAGTCCCTTTTGAGGCTGGCTAATGGCACCTTAGGCATTGGTAATTTTTGAAGCTACCCTGGTGATTCTAACTCACAGAGTTGAAAACCATGGGACCCGAGGATCTCTAGGGGTCCTTCTCAACTCAAATATTCCAAGCCTCCATGATTATGTGAAGCAATAATACAGTCAGTCACACAGACTTCGAGTCTGCCAATTAAATTGGATTGGCAAGGCCCTGAAGAGCCAACTTAATCCCTTGGGTGGTTTATAACTACAGAGAATAAAAGACGTAGGGATTTTGAATTATGAGGTAGTAATTCTATCTTAGGTGCATATGATCACAACCACTCAAGCTTTACTCTTGTGGTTTTTATCACTCCTCAGGACACCTTGGAAGACTTATTATTGCCCCATAAATCACTCTTGCCTATTATTACAGGTTNAGTCTGCCAATTAAATTGGATTGGCAAGGCCCTGAAGAGCCAACTTAATCCCTTGGGTGGTTTATAACTACAGAGAATAAAAGACGTAGGGATTTTGAATTATGAGGTAGTAATTCTATCTTAGGTGCATATGATCACAACCACTCAAGCTTTACTCTTGTGGTTTTTATCACTCCTCAGGACACCTTGGAAGACTTATTATTGCCCCATAAATCACTCTTGCCTATTATTACAGGTTGTCATAATTTATAATAATAACTATTGTTAATAATATGCATTGTAATTATCCAAGTTCTTTTAGTTGAGGATCTCTATGCATTTTATTGACTTCAATTCTTTCATCTTATTATTTCCATGAAAAGGGCATAAACTCATAATCATCCCATTTCATAGGTGAAGAAACTAAGTCAAGTCGTCACCTGAGTAGGTATATAAATATATATAAGTNGTCATAATTTATAATAATAACTATTGTTAATAATAATATGCATTGTAATTATCCAAGTTCTTTTAGTTGAGGATCTCTATGCATTTTATTGACTTCAATCCTTTCATCTTATTATTTCCATGAAAAGGGCTTAAACTCAAAATCATCCCATTTCATAGGTGAAGAAACTAAGTCAAGTCGTCACCTGAGTAGGTATATAAATATATATAAGTATGTATACAAAAATACATAAATGACTATGAGTATAAATATGTAAATATAAATATTTGTTTGTTTACACATGCTTAAAATTCAATCCAGAATCTTTAAGTTTTATTCTTATGATACTAAGCATCTAGGAGTTTAAACATCCTTTCTCAAAATTTCCATAAGCGGTAACCTTATTTTATGTATTCATCCATGCCTACTATTTCCCAGGCACCAAAGATACAGGGATGTGCAACCCTCAAATACGGGGTTGGAAGGGAGACACATTAATAAATACTCACGAGGAAAGGTAACAAGTGCTTGAATAGAAATACGTCTGTGCTACCAAGGTGGAATGGGAAAGAAGTCAGCTGACTTCAACATTGGGAAGGTTGGGGCAGGTTTTCCAGAGAAAATGACTTGAGAGCTGGGTTTTGGAGTTGAGTTCAAGGGTCGTGAGAAGGTGGAGAAGTGCACTCCAAGCAGAAGTTTTTTTTGAAATACAGAGACATGTTGGTGATGTCTGCTCTGTGCGCAAGGAAATGGGAGAAAGTAAAGCTGAAAAGAAGGTTGGGAACAAATTCTGAGGTTCCTAAGGATTGTGGTCTTTTTCCTACAGGCCATTTGTATTCATGGCTTGTATTTATATGTATATCCTCCTCTTAATATGAAAGTCTTTTGCAAGCAAATGCTATAGTTTTAACACCTTTCTTTTTTAGAGTTATTTTAATACTTTGAGAAAATAATAGGAAAAAGTATGCCATGGATTTCTACATTTTTATAAGCAAGGGTCTCAGAGTATTTCACTGATCACTTACTAGTTTTTTTAGACTGGGAGATGAGGGGAGCCTGTTTAGAGCTGCAGAATTTTAGAACTGAAAAGAACTTGGAAGTCAACCTCATAAACTTTGGAACCACTCTCCCTGGACAAAAGCTCTGGTCTTATGCCCTGTTCACTGGTGGTGGATACCAAGGACACAGTGTTCTGTGTGACACTGTCCTGCCAAAGTGTTCCATGAAAAAGGGAACATTCATGGTCAAGTGAGTCTAAAAAGCTCTACATTCTAGAACTCTACCTCAAAGAGCTGCTAAATGCATTATGTTTATAAAGACTATGAATAATCCTATAGGAAACAGTCCTGTAAGTTTGTTTAAACCAGTATTTCCCAAACATATCTAATAATAGAACTGTTTCTTTCAGAACTTCAATTAACAATCAATCTTTTTCTCTCTTATATTTGTCATCTAGTTACTGATTTTAACCTGCCCTTCAGACATGAACTTTCTGGCTTCTTTACTGGTTTGGTTCTTTCTTCCTACCTGACACATCTTCTCAATTTCTAATAAGGAAGAGCAGGAAGAACGGTGTCATTCATATCACCCTATTTTTTTAGCAGTGTGCTTAGATTATACTCACAGAACACTCAAGGGTTGCCCATCTCTGTTATGAATACAAACATAGAATCCTCCCTTCAAGTATTTTTTTGATGTCCATCTTTCTTGGGTATCTTTTCCTGGCCAATCCTTTCCTCTGCACTCAAGTACTTCTGAAGATTTGCCCCTTCTACCTGTCAGCTATCTATGGTGGCAATGAGCAAAATATCACCCACTCTGTCCTAAATACTCCCACACAACAGCTAAAAGAATCCTTCATTCTCAACTCAAATGCCCTAAAAAAATGCGACATGAGACTTTCAGCATAGTGTCAATTTAAGATAGAAAAATATTAAACTGCATTTTTAAAATTTATTTATTTATCAGGGTAGGCAGTGAGGAGGGGCAGAAGAAGAGCGAATCTTAAGCAGACTCCACAGCGCTATGGGGCCTCAATCTCACGACCCCAAGATCATGACCTCAGATGAAACCAAGAGTCAGACACTTAACTGACTGTGCCACCCGGGAACCCCTGCACTTTTTGAAAATATTTTATCCATTTATTTGAGAGAGAGAGAGAAAGACAGAGAGAAAGAGAGAACATGCACAAGTTGGGGGATGGGGCAGAGAGAGAGGGAGAAGCAGACTCCCTGCTGTGTAGGGGGCCTAAAGCGGGGCTCGATCCCAGAACCCTGGGATCATGACCTGAGCCGAAGGCAGACGCTAAACTGACTGAGCCAACCCGGTACCCCTGCATTTTTCTTTTAAATCAAAATGGAAATAGCTTTATTGAGTCCCATGAGAATACTTCCAAATATTTTCATAATTAAGAGTACTACTTAAATATTTTCATAATTAAGAGTACTACTTTATTAAATAGAAGAATGTTAATGAATAAATGGCACTGCTTTAAAAACCACAAAAATGTTACCATATGACCCCATTGAGATATAGTCATTCGTGGCGTCTCCTCATTTAGATCTTATATTTGTAAAGTTCTTTATGACTCAGAGAGTGGCTTCAAAGACCTTTTCTAATTTAAACCTCAAAAGCACTCCGAGAGCACATACTATCATTATGCCCACTTTACAGTTCAGGAAATCACAGCTCAAAGATGTGTAGCAAAATTGCTCAAGGTCACACTGCTGAGCTTGGACGAGAATGCATTTACCACCACGTTTACTGAAGACCCTAGTCAAAGCAGACCACGCTCTAGGCCCTAGGATATACAGATGAGAAAGATGGGATTCCAGCTAGCTCCCAACCCAGACCTGACACTGTGATTGTAGTATTGCCTCCATATTCAAGTTAGGAAGGGCCAGGTGTGCAACCAGAACAGCTCCACTGGCCCCAGATTTGTCAGAAAGGCTTGCTGTTCTGAGATGGTCTCAGAGCACCCAGGTGGTTGCTGGCACCCTGAGGTCCCAGCTTGCTTTTGGCCTAGGTCTGGGCCTGTGGGTGGTAATTTCCACCATACCCAACTTCAATCCTGGTTGCCACAGGCTTGGGAACAATAGATTCCAAAAGACTTCCACACTTCCTCAGGTTCTAAGATGTTTTCTGAAGTCTAGCAGAGCTTCTCAAACATGGGCAAGCATGGGCAAGCATCAGAATCACCTCCAGGGTTTATTACATCTCATTGTGATAGGCCACTCTCCCCAGAGTTTCTGGTTCAGTGGATCTGGAGTGGAGAAAGATAATTGGCATTTTTTACCAGTTGCCAAGTGATGGTGATGCTGTTGGTCCAGGGATCACACTTTGAGAATCACTGCCCTAGAGTCCTTCTTTCCCTGCCCAACCAATTCTCTTCTCTCCATTGATTTGCTTTTGCAGGAGTTGAAATATTACTTTAGAAATTAGATCTTGACTCCTGCCAGAAGTTAGCTATTACCTCTGCTCATACATATCCAGTTGCTCAATTACAAAGTGAGAGAAAAGTACCTTGACTACAAATGTTCCATGGCCAATCGTTAATGCCAGCTCTGTCGTTATACCACTTTTAAGTTTTGAGTGAATAGGTAACCTCAATTTTCTTGTCTACAAAAGGGGGTGATATGTCCAGCCCAGTAGTTCACACAAAGATAAAATTATACCCATATTTAAAAGAACCTGATAGGTTTTGCTTTAAAAGTTAGTGATATAAAAATCAAAGTGAGGTCTTTCCCTATTGTGGCACTGACTAGTTACGGGTATAAAGCTACTTGCCTAAAAACATACAGCAAGAAAAAGCAGAATCTGATATAAAATTCAGGCCTATTCATTCCTCTTATAGATTTCCCCCAGGTACACTACTCTACGACAATAACAATAGTAGATAAATACTCAAATGGGCTTTGGGAAGCCTAATATAGAAACTGACAAGAAATAAAGTGATCCATTCACTCCTCTAGGTATCTATTTCAATGGTTCTATTAGTAATAGAATTTCTTTTCTGGATGCATAATTGATAACAAAAGAAAAATAAAAATAGATCTTTAATCTAAGTATCTATATACAATACGTATTACAGTGCAGCAATCATTTCTGCAAAACTCAGGGGTGTGATTTCATTATGCCAAGTTTTAAAATTCCCTTAAAGCTCATCAATGAGGCTTTCAGCTAAGTTCAGTCTGAGAGATGTTTATGTTTGTAGTTGGGGGGTTAACTCCCTCCCTCTTCTGTGAAAGTCTTCTTCATATCCAGAAATAATCCTATCAAGGTAAATATTTCATCCCCCTTTAAAATAAATGATTTGAAACTCCAATGTCAAGAATGGTAGCAAGACAAGACTTATGCTGATGGTGAAAATAAGGCATATGACGAAATCACCCAAGAGTTTAAATGGGAAAACTGAGGAAATGATTTCCTAGTGACTTGGTTTGCCTTCTTCTAAAAATAGGAGCTTCAACAGTCTAGAGTTGTAGATGGTTTACATGAGGTAAAAGCTTACATGGATAGCAATGATGTTTTTTTTAAGCCAGCAAAGGAAATGCAATTCTGTTTAATTCAGTTCAATGAGCATTAAGTAAGTGTCCACTGTGCTTGGCAATATTTTAGTCAGTGGGAATGCAAAAATGAGGAGGGCACAGCCTCCATCTTCAAGTGACTGAATAAGCCATATTGCAGTGATTCAAAATGAAATGCTTAGACCTACATTGCCACACTTTAGCTCAGATCACATTAAATAAATTCAGATATAATGTAGGTTGGTTGAACTCAAGTCCACAAACACATACTGTGTATTGGGCACTTAGTATGGAATAAGGGATGTGCAAGGAGCCCATGATGAACAAGGCATTGTACATGCCCTAAAGATTGTGATCCTGCTTCTCATAAGAATGGCAGAAGGAACAAGAATGATGTACTGTGTGACAAACATCCTGTCAAGGGAAGAACTGTGTGTAATTCCTAAGAAGTACATTTCACCAATAAGAAGCATCTATGTCTTTCCAGCACCTGAGTTTGGGGCTTGAGTCCACTGAAGTCCTACGGCCTTGAGCACGGGGGCGCTAAAAGTTATAGTCTATGATTATGTTACCTTCAGAAATAACCCCCCAATTATTTTTGGCTTTTGAATAGATTTTATTTGAACATAATTGCTACCCAATAACTCAAATTGCTCTGTTCATTGACTTTGTCTCATAAATATCAGGGAGAGAAAAATTGCACTCCAGTAAAACAGTGTCATGTGACAAAGATAAAAGGAACAAACTGGTCTAATATTCTAAACTCAGCATATTTATTGTCTGTAATTTGTTCCCTTCTTGGAGACATTAATGTTGGCTCAAGTAGAAAGTGCCTGTTGACAAAACAGCTTTGAAGTTAGGAAAAGCGATGAGATTGCTCAGATCATTTGAGACCAGAAGATGATCTGGAAT
>NC_048224.1:112710212-112712570 GCF_002007445.2 Ailuropoda melanoleuca | reverse complement strand
AGAGAGAAAGAGAGAACATGCACAAGTTGGGGGATGGGGCAGAGAGAGAGGGAGAAGCAGACTCCCTGCTGTGTAGGGGGCCTAAAGCGGGGCTCGATCCCAGAACCCTGGGATCATGACCTGAGCCGAAGGCAGACGCTAAACTGACTGAGCCAACCCGGTACCCCTGCATTTTTCTTTTAAATCAAAATGGAAATAGCTTTATTGAGTCCCATGAGAATACTTCCAAATATTTTCATAATTAAGAGTACTACTTAAATATTTTCATAATTAAGAGTACTACTTTATTAAATAGAAGAATGTTAATGAATAAATGGCACTGCTTTAAAAACCACAAAAATGTTACCATATGACCCCATTGAGATATAGTCATTCGTGGCGTCTCCTCATTTAGATCTTATATTTGTAAAGTTCTTTATGACTCAGAGAGTGGCTTCAAAGACCTTTTCTAATTTAAACCTCAAAAGCACTCCGAGAGCACATACTATCATTATGCCCACTTTACAGTTCAGGAAATCACAGCTCAAAGATGTGTAGCAAAATTGCTCAAGGTCACACTGCTGAGCTTGGACGAGAATGCATTTACCACCACGTTTACTGAAGACCCTAGTCAAAGCAGACCACGCTCTAGGCCCTAGGATATACAGATGAGAAAGATGGGATTCCAGCTAGCTCCCAACCCAGACCTGACACTGTGATTGTAGTATTGCCTCCATATTCAAGTTAGGAAGGGCCAGGTGTGCAACCAGAACAGCTCCACTGGCCCCAGATTTGTCAGAAAGGCTTGCTGTTCTGAGATGGTCTCAGAGCACCCAGGTGGTTGCTGGCACCCTGAGGTCCCAGCTTGCTTTTGGCCTAGGTCTGGGCCTGTGGGTGGTAATTTCCACCATACCCAACTTCAATCCTGGTTGCCACAGGCTTGGGAACAATAGATTCCAAAAGACTTCCACACTTCCTCAGGTTCTAAGATGTTTTCTGAAGTCTAGCAGAGCTTCTCAAACATGGGCAAGCATCAGAATCACCTCCAGGGTTTATTACATCTCATTGTGATAGGCCACTCTCCCCAGAGTTTCTGGTTCAGTGGATCTGGAGTGGAGAAAGATAATTGGCATTTTTTACCAGTTGCCAAGTGATGGTGATGCTGTTGGTCCAGGGATCACACTTTGAGAATCACTGCCCTAGAGTCCTTCTTTCCCTGCCCAACCAATTCTCTTCTCTCCATTGATTTGCTTTTGCAGGAGTTGAAATATTACTTTAGAAATTAGATCTTGACTCCTGCCAGAAGTTAGCTATTACCTCTGCTCATACATCTCCAGTTGCTCAATTACAAAGTGAGAGAAAAGTACCTTGACTACAAATGTTCCATGGCCAATCGTTAATGCCAGCTCTGTCGTTATACCACTTTTAAGTTTTGAGTGAATAGGTAACCTCAATTTTCTTGTCTACAAAAGGGGGTGATATGTCCAGCCCAGTAGTTCACACAAAGATAAAATTATACCCATATTTAAAAGAACCTGATAGGTTTTGCTTTAAAAGTTAGTGATATAAAAATCAAAGTGAGGTCTTTCCCTATTGTGGCACTGACTAGTTACGGGTATAAAGCTACTTGCCTAAAAACATACAGCAAGAAAAAGCAGAATCTGATATAAAATTCAGGCCTATTCATTCCTCTTATAGATTTCCCCCAGGTACACTACTCTACGACAATAACAATAGTAGATAAATACTCAAATGGGCTTTGGGAAGCCTAATATAGAAACTGACAAGAAATAAAGTGATCCATTCACTCCTCTAGGTATCTATTTCAATGGTTCTATTAGTAATAGAATTTCTTTTCTGGATGCATAATTGATAACAAAAGAAAAATAAAAATAGATCTTTAATCTAAGTATCTATATACAATACATATTACAGCGCAGCAATCATTTCTGCAAAACTCAGGGGTGTGATTTCATTATGCCAAGTTTTAAAATTCCCTTAAAGCTCATCAATGAGGCTTTCAGCTAAGTTCAGTCTGAGAGATGTTTATGTTTGTAGTTGGGGGGTTAACTCCCTCCCTCTTCTGTGAAAGTCTTCTTCATATCCAGAAATAATCCTATCAAGGTAAATATTTCATCCCCCTTTAAAATAAATGATTTGAAACTCCAATGTCAAGAATGGTAGCAAGACAAGACTTATGCTGATGGTGAAAATAAGGCATATGACGAAATCACCCAAGAGTTTAAATGGGAAAACTGAGGAAATGATTTCCTAGTGACTTGGTTTGCCTTCTTCTAAAAATAGGAGCTTCAACAGTCTAGAGTTGTAGATGGTTTACATGAGGTAAAAGCTTACATGGATAGCAATGATGTTTTTTTT
>NC_048224.1:112702053-112702789 GCF_002007445.2 Ailuropoda melanoleuca | reverse complement strand
TACTACTTTATTAAATAGAAGAATGTTAATGAATAAATGGCACTGCTTTAAAAACCACAAAAATGTTACCATATGACCCCATTGAGATATAGTCATTCGT
Source organism: Ailuropoda melanoleuca (assembly GCF_002007445.2). Lineage (NCBI taxonomy): Eukaryota > Metazoa > Chordata > Mammalia > Carnivora > Ursidae > Ailuropoda > Ailuropoda melanoleuca. The sequence continues at coordinate 112,702,689 of NC_048224.1, read as the reverse complement.
GGCGTCTCCTCATTTAGATCTTATATTTGTAAAGTTCTTTATGACTCAGAGAGTGGCTTCAAAGACCTTTTCTAATTTAAACCTCAAAAGCACTCCGAGAGCACATACTATCATTATGCCCACTTTACAGTTCAGGAAATCACAGCTCAAAGATGTGTAGCAAAATTGCTCAAGGTCACACTGCTGAGCTTGGACGAGAATGCATTTACCACCACGTTTACTGAAGACCCTAGTCAAAGCAGACCACGCTCTAGGCCCTAGGATATACAGATGAGAAAGATGGGATTCCAGCTAGCTCCCAACCCAGACCTGACACTGTGATTGTAGTATTGCCTCCATATTCAAGTTAGGAAGGGCCAGGTGTGCAACCAGAACAGCTCCACTGGCCCCAGATTTGTCAGAAAGGCTTGCTGTTCTGAGATGGTCTCAGAGCACCCAGGTGGTTGCTGGCACCCTGAGGTCCCAGCTTGCTTTTGGCCTAGGTCTGGGCCTGTGGGTGGTAATTTCCACCATACCCAACTTCAATCCTGGTTGCCACAGGCTTGGGAACAATAGATTCCAAAAGACTTCCACACTTTCTCAGGTTCTAAGATGTTTTCTGAAGTCTAGCAGAGCTTCTCAAACATGGGCAAGCAT
>NC_048224.1:112613542-112701741 GCF_002007445.2 Ailuropoda melanoleuca | reverse complement strand
TATTTATTTATTTGACAGAGATAGAGACAGCCAGCGAGAGAGGGAACACAAGCAGGGGGAGTGGGAGAGGAAGAAGCAGGCTCATAGCAGAGGAGCCTGATGTGGGGCTTGATCCCATAACGCCGGGATCACGCCCTGAGCCGAAGGCAGACGCTTAACCGCTGTGCCACCCAGGCGCCCCAATGATGTTTTTTACAAGCCAGCAAAGGAAATGCAATTCTGTTTAATTCAGTTCAATGAGCATTAAGTAAGTGTCCACTGTGCTTGGCAATATTTTAGTCAGTGGGAATGCAAAAATGAGGAGGGCACAGCCTCCATCTTCAAGTGACTGAATAAGCCATATTGCAGTGATTCAAAATGAAATGCTTTCAGGTACATGCTTAGACCTACATTGCCACACTTTAGCTCAGATCACATTAAATAAATTCAGATATAATGTAGGTTGGTTGAACTCAAGTCCACAAACACATACTGTGTATTGGGCACTTAGTATGGAATAAGGGATGTGCAAGGAGCCCATGATGAACAAGGCATTGTACATGCCCTAAAGATTGTGATCCTGCTTCTCATAAGAATGGCAGAAGGAACAAGAATGATGTACTGTGTGACAAACATTCTGTCAAGGGAAGAACTGTGTGTAATTCCTAAGAAGTACATTTCACCAATAAGAAGCATATATGTCTTTCCAGCACCTGAGTTTGGGGCTTGAGTCCACTGAAGTCCTACGGCCTTGAGCATGGGGGCACTAAAAGTTATAGTCTATGATTATGTTACCTTCAGAAATAACCCCCCAATTATTTTTGGCTTTTGAATAGATTTTATTTGAACATAATTGCTACCCAATAACTCAAATTGCTCTGTTCATTGACTTTGTCTCATAAATATCAGGGAGAGAAAAATTGCACTCCAGTAAAACAGTGTCATGTGACAAAGATAAAAGGAACAAACTGGTCTAATATTCTAAACTCAGCATATTTATTGTCTGTAATTTGTTCCCTTCTTGGAGACATTAATGTTGGCTCAAGTAGAAAGTGCCTGTTGACAAAACAGCTTTGAAGTTAGGAAAAGCGATGAGATTGCTCAGATCATTTGAGACCAGAAGATGATCTGGAATCAAAATATCTGACCACTTCTTCCTCTGTGTCCATGCCCTACCATATTCTGACAAAGCGCCTGCCATAGCATTTGATTTTTGACAGTTCTTCAAGATTCTTGAATTCGGGGACACTGTGTTATCACTCTAGATCTAGAGATCAGCCCTGAGTCTAGCACATACATTGTTCTTAAAGGATGTTTGTTGAACACGGAAGCCTGAAGAACATCACCAAGTTTGAGGACGTGGGAGAGGAAAACCCATGGAGCACAGTGTATGGTTTCTCTATACCATGTTCTAGACATCATGTCTCTTACTATTCTGTACAATAGTTAAACTGCCAATGAATACTGAAGGAAGAAAAGACTAGAGGAAGGTAAGATAAAAGTCTTGATTTAATTTTTTAAAGGACAGGAAGGAATTGTGCCAATATTTTAAATCTTTTTCTACGGTAAGATTATGGATGATGTGTTCCACATGTTTAAATATTTTTCTATAATTTCTAAATTTCTTAATTTAGCATATCTTAGTTTTACAATAACTTTGTAAGTTGTGAAATTAACTACAGTTGACCATTGAACAATGCAGGGGTTGGGGCTGCTGACCCCTGTGCAGTCAAAAATCTGTATGTACCTTTCATCTCCCCCAAAACGTAATTACTAATAGCCTACTGTTGACTGGAGGTCTTAATAATAATACAGTCAATTAACAGGTTTTGTATGTTGTATGTATTATATACAGTATTCTTACAATACAGGAAGCTAGAGAAAAGGAAATGTTATTAAGAAAATCATAAGGTAAAGGAATGCACTTACAATATTATACTGTATTTATTGAAAAAAGTCCATGTGGGGACCCACAGAGTTCAAACCCATGTTGTTCAAGGGTCAACTGTATATATGTCCCTTTTTCTTCGGGCTGCTAAAGAGAGTCAAGGCAAATTTATGAAAAGTATGGCAGTGACGGGGTTATTGTTTGAGTTTTAATGAGAAGTCATGTCAGCCATCTAAATGAAATGGAAATATGTGAATAAATGCTCAGTCTCTCACCAAAAAAATAGTGCCAATTCACAGTGTTTATATTTACAATCATTATAATATCAGTGAAACTAGTAATAAACAATAATTTTCTATTTCTTTCCTAGAGTATAGATTAACCTTTTCCCCTGTTGCAAAGCATTTTATAAAAGGAAATTCTAATTTAAAATAAAAAATGAATAACATTTGCAAGTAAAACCACAAAAACTCCTGGGGCTTATATTTCTTTAATGCTGGAAATATTTGTTAAAAGTTATATTTCCTGTTTTTTTATGTTTAATGAATATGACTTTGCCTCCAGAGTCTCTGCTTTTTTTATATACTCTCTAGAAGCACTTCACAGAGTATCAGAAGCAAATCTATTTTTAAATACTTAGAACATATTAGTAATAATTAGTGTTTCATGTACACTCTTTGTATGTAATGTTCAACCTCTAGAATTAATTTAATGTATCCTCCTAAACCTCTAATCAGGCTTTTATTTTACTAAATTTGTAAGTTTGAACCTGATAAAATCACAAAGGTTTTCAATCCTATTTATGGAAGTGGTTTTATTAAGGATCCACTGTCTAAATCTGTGGTTCCACAAATTTAGGAATTATTTTTATCAGCACATTCATGAGTATTAGATAAAAGGCTACAATATTAGGCACTGTGGGGAATGTAAAACTTAATATGGAACAGATATTGTTTGCAGGAAGCTTAAAGTCTAATTGAGAAAAACAAGACATGAAAACACATGCACTTAAAATATGACAGAAAGTAATAAAGACAAGAAAAGCACAGAGGAAGTGCCCTGGAAATAAGGGAAGGGAATAAGAGATTAAGTGTCATGTGAGCTAGAGTTGAATGGCTAAGATACACATATGCAGAAATGGGTATGACAAGCATTCCAGCTTCGAGCTCTTATCTGTCATATTAAATTGTAATTACCTGTTTATGTGACTATCCACATTTCACTAGACAATGAACTCTGAAAGCCAGAACCATGTCTTACCACCTTTGTGTTTCCTCAGTTCCTAAGACAGTGACCGAAGATAGCACTAACACATAGTTGTTGAATGTTGAATGACTAGAACGAAGAAAAGTACGATGGTAAATCATGGAAGCTTTGGGGAGGAGTGAGAGCAGCTTATCAAGCGGTGATGAGTCCAAAGCACTGGGTAAGAGTGGTAAGAGGAGGAGGGGTGAGAGGCCAGTGAGCAATGTGAACTGGACACAGCTATGAAAAGGCCCGATGTCAGATTTGGACATTATCTTATATGTAAATGAGGACCTGCTGGATAGATTTGAATAGGGAAGGACATCACCAGAACTGTGGGAAAGATTTGGTGTTAGAAGGACGTAAGCAGGACATTACCAACTATTGTCCTAGTCAGTTTGGGCTGCTGTAACAAAATACCAAAGAGTGGGGGGTTTAAACAACAACCATTTATTTCTCACAGTTCTAGAGGCGGGAAGTCCAAGACCAAGTCACAGGCAGATCTGGTACTCGGTGAGACCCAATTCCTGGTTCATAGACAGCTGTCTTCTTGCTCTTTCCTTGCCTTGTAGAAAAGTCAAGAGAGCTTCCAGGGGTCTCTTTTATAAGGCCACTAATCCCATTTACAAGAGCTCCACCCTCATGACCTAAGCACTTCTCAACAGCCCCACCTCCTAATATCATCACACCAAATGTTAGGATTTCAACGTATGAATCTTGAGGGGACACATTTGGTCCACAACACCTGGTCAGAGGTAATGCTGGTCTTCAACAAAGAAAAGATAGGGACAGAAAGCAAGAATGGTTGATGGAGGAGCTGGGTCACACATAGAACCAATAGGACATGGCAACCGAGTGAATTTCGGGCCCACTGGAGGAAGAGGGATGAACAGTAACTGAGGTTTTCTACCTCAGCAGCTGAGGAACAGTGTTCCCATTATTAAGTGGAAAAAGCATGCATGTGTGAGAAGACAGAGGCATTTATTTTAACTGTGCTGGGTGTAAAATGCCAACTTTCCAGGGGCAGCAAGCGGCTCAACCAGCACTAAACTTCTACTCCCAACTGAGTGCTGTTTCTAAGACATAACCGTATCCTTATTCCGAAATACATGAATGATTGGCTCTAGTTTAAAAATCTATTAAAGTTAATTTCACCTGCACTTTGAAGTAAGTAATACGTTGATATGGACTGAACTGCCCACCCATTCATATTTGGAAACCCCAATCCCCAATGTGACTATATTTGGAGATGGGACTTCTTTTAGGAGGTGGTAAGGTTAAACAAGGTCATAAGTGTGGCGTCCTAATCCATAGGATTGGTGACCTTATAAGAAGAGGAAAAGATCCTCCCTCCCTCTCTCTCTTTCTCTCTCCAAGTGCATGAACTGAGAAAAAGCCATCTGAGGACATAGAGAGAAGGTAGCCATTCGCAAGCCAGGAAGACAGCCCTCGCCAGAACGTGACCACGATGGCACCTTGATTTCAGACTTCCAGGCTCCAGATCTGTGAGAAAACAAATTTCTGGTTTTCAAGCCACCCAGTCTATGGTATTTAGTTATGGCAGCCTGAGACAGATAAGACATACACGTTTCTAAATAGGGCAGTAAGGAATTTAACAAGTTTCGAGCTGAGTTATCAGTCCAACCCAAACTCTATTTTTTCTTTTAAATAGCAAGTGTGATTTCATGGGCATTCTTACTTTTAAACTGAATAAACTAAATGCTCTCAACTCTCTCCTAGTCAATAGCCTGTATGATCCTTGGGGTAGAGCCTCCATTTTGTCCACCATGGGTGACTGGTGCACAGAAGGCACTCAAACATCTTTTTTTCTGAGTGAACAAGTATTAGTTATTTCCCTGCCTGAGGGGTAGGACACCGCTAAATCTGAATCAGAGCAGAAGCTCACCTTCCTCAGAGACCCAAATGACATCAGCACAGGGAACACGCAATGTGTGACTTTTTTGCAGACATACTACATTCATCCTTAGGTTCTTTTCTCATTGAAAACATCTCTTGTGGTTAAGCAAAAACACCAAATAAGCAATACAGAAATGGTTTTTGTGTAGCTCACTAACAAATATGGAATAGCAGCTTCACTTACAGCACGACTTTGGTCTACTCNCTAAAAGTTATAGTCTATGATTATGTTACCTTCAGAAATAACCCCCCAATTATTTTTGGCTTTTGAATAGATTTTATTTGAACATAATTGCTACCCAATAACTCAAATTGCTCTGTTCATTGACTTTGTCTCATAAATATCAGGGAGAGAAAAATTGCACTCCAGTAAAACAGTGTCATGTGACAAAGATAAAAGGAACAAACTGGTCTAATATTCTAAACTCAGCATATTTATTGTCTGTAATTTGTTCCCTTCTTGGAGACATTAATGTTGGCTCAAGTAGAAAGTGCCTGTTGACAAAACAGCTTTGAAGTTAGGAAAAGCGATGAGATTGCTCAGATCATTTGAGACCAGAAGATGATCTGGAATCAAAATATCTGACCACTTCTTCCTCTGTGTCCATGCCCTACCATATTCTGACAAAGCGCCTGCCATAGCATTTGATTTTTGACAGTTCTTCAAGATTCTTGAATTCGGGGACACTGTGTTATCACTCTAGATCTAGAGATCAGCCCTGAGTCTAGCACATACATTGTTCTTAAAGGATGTTTGTTGAACACGGAAGCCTGAAGAACATCACCAAGTTTGAGGACGTGGGAGAGGAAAACCCATGGAGCACAGTGTATGGTTTCTCTATACCATGTTCTAGACATCATGTCTCTTACTATTCTGTACAATAGTTAAACTGCCAATGAATACTGAAGGAAGAAAAGACTAGAGGAAGGTAAGATAAAAGTCTTGATTTAATTTTTTAAAGGACAGGAAGGAATTGTGCCAATATTTTAAATCTTTTTCTACGGTAAGATTATGGATGATGTGTTCCACATGTTTAAATATTTTTCTATAATTTCTAAATTTCTTAATTTAGCATATCTTAGTTTTACAATAACTTTGTAAGTTGTGAAATTAACTACAGTTGACCATTGAACAATGCAGGGGTTGGGGCTGCTGACCCCTGTGCAGTCAAAAATCTGTATGTACCTTTCATCTCCCCCAAAACGTAATTACTAATAGCCTACTGTTGACTGGAGGTCTTAATAATAATACAGTCAATTAACAGGTTTTGTATGTTGTATGTATTATATACAGTATTCTTACAATACAGGAAGCTAGAGAAAAGGAAATGTTATTAAGAAAATCATAAGGTAAAGGAATGCACTTACAATATTATACTGTATTTATTGAAAAAAGTCCATGTGGGGACCCACAGAGTTCAAACCCATGTTGTTCAAGGGTCAACTGTATATATGTCCCTTTTTCTTCGGGCTGCTAAAGAGAGTCAAGGCAAATTTATGAAAAGTATGGCAGTGACGGGGTTATTGTTTGAGTTTTAATGAGAAGTCATGTCAGCCATCTAAATGAAATGGAAATATGTGAATAAATGCTCAGTCTCTCACCAAAAAAATAGTGCCAATTCACAGTGTTTATATTTACAATCATTATAATATCAGTGAAACTAGTAATAAACAATAATTTTCTATTTCTTTCCTAGAGTATAGATTAACCTTTTCCCCTGTTGCAAAGCATTTTATAAGGAAATTCTAATTTAAAATAAAAAATGAATAACATTTGCAAGTAAAACCACAAAAACTCCTGGGGCTTATATTTCTTTAATGCTGGAAATATTTGTTAAAAGTTATATTTCCTGTTTTTTTATGTTTAATGAATATGACTTTGCCTCCAGAGTCTCTGCTTTTTTTATATACTCTCTAGAAGCACTTCACAGAGTATCAGAAGCAAATCTATTTTTAAATACTTAGAACATATTAGTAATAATTAGTGTTTCATGTACACTCTTTGTATGTAATGTTCAACCTCTAGAATTAATTTAATGTATCCTCCTAAACCTCTAATCAGGCTTTTATTTTACTAAATTTGTAAGTTTGAACCTGATAAAATCACAAAGGTTTTCAATCCTATTTATGGAAGTGGTTTTATTAAGGATCCACTGTCTAAATCTGTGGTTCCACAAATTTAGGAATTATTTTTATCAGCACATTCATGAGTATTAGATAAAAGGCTACAATATTAGGCACTGTGGGGAATGTAAAACTTAATATGGAACAGATATTGTTTGCAGGAAGCTTAAAGTCTAATTGAGAAAAACAAGACATGAAAACACATGCACTTAAAATATGACAGAAAGTAATAAAGACAAGAAAAGCACAGAGGAAGTGCCCTGGAAATAAGGGAAGGGAATAAGAGATTAAGTGTCATGTGAGCTAGAGTTGAATGGCTAAGATACACATATGCAGAAATGGGTATGACAAGCATTCCAGCTTCGAGCTCTTATCTGTCATATTAAATTGTAATTACCTGTTTATGTGACTATCCACATTTCACTAGACAATGAACTCTGAAAGCCAGAACCATGTCTTACCACCTTTGTGTTTCCTCAGTTCCTAAGACAGTGACCGAAGATAGCACTAACACATAGTTGTTGAATGTTGAATGACTAGAACGAAGAAAAGTACGATGGTAAATCATGGAAGCTTTGGGGAGGAGTGAGAGCAGCTTATCAAGCGGTGATGAGTCCAAAGCACTGGGTAAGAGTGGTAAGAGGAGGAGGGGTGAGAGGCCAGTGAGCAATGTGAACTGGACACAGCTATGAAAAGGCCCGATGTCAGATTTGGACATTATCTTATATGTAAATGAGGACCTGCTGGATAGATTTGAATAGGGAAGGACATCACCAGAACTGTGGGAAAGATTTGGTGTTAGAAGGACGTAAGCAGGACATTACCAACTATTGTCCTAGTCAGTTTGGGCTGCTGTAACAAAATACCAAAGAGTGGGGGGTTTAAACAACAACCATTTATTTCTCACAGTTCTAGAGGCGGGAAGTCCAAGACCAAGTCACAGGCAGATCTGGTACTCGGTGAGACCCAATTCCTGGTTCATAGACAGCTGTCTTCTTGCTCTTTCCTTGCCTTGTAGAAAAGTCAAGAGAGCTTCCAGGGGTCTCTTTTATAAGGCCACTAATCCCATTTACAAGAGCTCCACCCTCATGACCTAAGCACTTCTCAACAGCCCCACCTCCTAATATCATCACACCAAATGTTAGGATTTCAACGTATGAATCTTGAGGGGACACATTTGGTCCACAACACCTGGTCAGAGGTAATGCTGGTCTTCAACAAAGAAAAGATAGGGACAGAAAGCAAGAATGGTTGATGGAGGAGCTGGGTCACACATAGAACCAATAGGACATGGCAACCGAGTGAATTTCGGGCCCACTGGAGGAAGAGGGATGAACAGTAACTGAGGTTTTCTACCTCAGCAGCTGAGGAACAGTGTTCCCATTATTAAGTGGAAAAAGCATGCATGTGTGAGAAGACAGAGGCATTTATTTTAACTGTGCTGGGTGTAAAATGCCAACTTTCCAGGGGCAGCAAGCGGCTCAACCAGCACTAAACTTCTACTCCCAACTGAGTGCTGTTTCTAAGACATAACCGTATCCTTATTCCGAAATACATGAATGATTGGCTCTAGTTTAAAAATCTATTAAAGTTAATTTCACCTGCACTTTGAAGTAAGTAATACGTTGATATGGACTGAACTGCCCACCCATTCATATTTGGAAACCCCAATCCCCAATGTGACTATATTTGGAGATGGGACTTCTTTTAGGAGGTGGTAAGGTTAAACAAGGTCATAAGTGTGGCGTCCTAATCCATAGGATTGGTGACCTTATAAGAAGAGGAAAAGATCCTCCCTCCCTCTCTCTCTTTCTCTCTCCAAGTGCATGAACTGAGAAAAAGCCATCTGAGGACATAGAGAGAAGGTAGCCATTCGCAAGCCAGGAAGACAGCCCTCGCCAGAACGTGACCACGATGGCACCTTGATTTCAGACTTCCAGGCTCCAGATCTGTGAGAAAACAAATTTCTGGTTTTCAAGCCACCCAGTCTATGGTATTTAGTTATGGCAGCCTGAGACAGATAAGACATACACGTTTCTAAATAGGGCAGTAAGGAATTTAACAAGTTTCGAGCTGAGTTATCAGTCCAACCCAAACTCTATTTTTTCTTTTAAATAGCAAGTGTGATTTCATGGGCATTCTTACTTTTAAACTGAATAAACTAAATGCTCTCAACTCTCTCCTAGTCAATAGCCTGTATGATCCTTGGGGTAGAGCCTCCATTTTGTCCACCATGGGTGACTGGTGCACAGAAGGCACTCAAACATCTTTTTTTCTGAGTGAACAAGTATTAGTTATTTCCCTGCCTGAGGGGTAGGACACCGCTAAATCTGAATCAGAGCAGAAGCTCACCTTCCTCAGAGACCCAAATGACATCAGCACAGGGAACACGCAATGTGTGACTTTTTTGCAGACATACTACATTCATCCTTAGGTTCTTTTCTCATTGAAAACATCTCTTGTGGTTAAGCAAAAACACCAAATAAGCAATACAGAAATGGTTTTTGTGTAGCTCACTAACAAATATGGAATAGCAGCTTCACTTACAGCACGACTTTGGTCTACTCAGACAAAAAAAAATTGAGCATGTGTAAATCACTCAAATGAAAAAATTAAGCATTCAGCAGAGCAAATGAAAATATTTTTCTTTTACTTCTATGCATCAAAGTAGAAACAAGGTATGGGTAAAAGGATTTTATATGACACTGGGAAACAAAACTAGCATTTGTTTAGAGTTTAAGGGCACAATTTTACTCTACTTGGTTTTAGTTTGTAAGAGGATGGGGTTGGCCCTGTCCTGATATCATGTTACATCCACCATCTACCGTGTGTCCCACGATGACTTCAACCCCACTGGCATGACCCATTGGTCACTCTCCGTTTCAACAGTTTGACCTCTGCCCAGCTCACCTTCCTCTTTAGACCTGCCCTAATGATCAAAACATGTCCATTTTCGCTTTCTTCATTTTAGTCAGAGACAGCATTGTCAGGAAACTGCAAAAAACCATCTTATTGAAGACTGTGGAAAGTATGTGACTGCAGAAACTTAGTAAGAGAACTAAAATGGCCCAGCTTTTTATATTTATTTATTACCTGGGGCTTGATCTCATGACCTGTGAGATCGTGAGCCGAAACCAAGAATCGGCTGCTCAACCGACTGAGTCGCCCGGATGCCCCATAATGGCCGAGCTTTTGGAATCTAATTTGTGCCAGGAAAGATCAGGGAGAAGGCACAATTCACCATGATCTCTCGGAATATAAAACCCGATTATCGCCATAAAGCCTGTCTGCTCTGCCGTTTGGGAAAGTCTGTCTGGGCCCAGGCCCTGTGAGTGGTGCTCACGAGGCAGATCGGTGGCACAACCCTGGGTTGGGAACTAACAGGCCATTACTGACTCATTGTCTATTCATTTTAGATTGTTTCTATGGAGGATTTATAGAAACAATACCAAGGTGGCACCAAGGTGGCTATCAATGCTGTTTACAGACAATTTAGAGGAATAAACCTGCAGTTATGCCCAGGCTGGCTTCCCTTGTGGTCCTGGGGCGTAGTGCTCTAATCCTATTGTGACGTGATTGTTTCCCCATAAACTGCTCCACAGAGGACTGTAATTGGCGTACAGGTTCAAATTAGATTGCTGTGTGTTTAGGAAAGCAGGGGTCATTTCACATCAGCACCTCTCATTAAGAAGCAGGCGACGGGGTTCTCCATTACAGGAAATCTAATGTATATATTATCTTTTATTATAAAGAAAATACCCAGAGTATATACTCTCGGACACATGCACACAGACATTACCCATCTTGTCTTTCCCCACCACGAGGACGAGGGCAATGTGAAAATGCAAAACACATTACTGAGAACAGCAATTAAATATTTACCAGCCATGGATCATGGAACACTAGCTTTAGGAGCTAAAAAGGGGAGACAGGAGGGTAATTAATGGGTGAAAAAGTCCAACAATTCGTTCTGCTGTCTTCTAATAATATCATCACATGATGGTGGAGGCCAAGAAGGCCTGTTGTCCCTGCTTTCAACTTTCCTGCTAGATGAACTCTGATGAGGTCTCAGGAGAAAACACCCTTTTCATATACTCCCTTGCTTCTTTTCAAAATCACCAGGTAAGGCTTCAAACCATTGACAGCCAAATTCATTAGAGGACAAGCTACTCATGGTGTAAGGTTACTCTCTGGATCGTGAAAACCTGGGACAGGCAACACTCCAGTTGAAGGACTAGTAAAGACTTCACAGGCTGATGCCACAAGTGAATAAACATTGTTCAAATCTTTGATTGGGCCTTTTAAAGACTCATGGAGGAAAAACATTTTTTTAAAGAAGCTGAAATGAGAAGAAAATTACATGAACCAAAAAGAAAGTAATGTTAGCAAATGAAGAAACAAAAGAGTAAAAAAATGAATTGAGATGGAATATGAGGCCAGTGAGAGAATCCACAATCAAAAACCACAATGTGGATATATTCAAAAGTGACAGAGAAGCAAGAAGAAAGAGGTGGTAGAGGGGAAAGTGGGGAGAGGGCCCAGAGAAAGAAGAGATACTTCCCGCTTCCAAAAGAGGAAACTGATTTGCTTTCGGACAGGTAAGCAACTGTGGGAAAATGTGGCCTGAGCTTGAGCCCAATGCTGAGGAAGAAGTCGAGTAGTACACGCACTCGCACACATACACGCACGAGCACACGCACACATACACGCGTGCACACAGACTCAAGAATTTCTCTGACATCCCGAACGGCTCCTGGCCATCGGCCGTGGAAATGAAGCCCAGAGAGACCCACACAAGATCCCTGTATGGGTCCTGGAAAAAGAAACGTTGGAATCCTAACCCTTCAGTAACTGTAGAATGTGACTTTAGTCGGAGATAGGTCTTCACAGAGATCATCAAGTTGAAATGAGGTCATTAATGTGGACCCTAATACCAAATGACTATTGTCCTTACAAAAGGGATAATTTGGACACAGAGACAGATGTACATATAGGAAGGATGATGTAAAAACACACAGGGAGGAGATGGCCATCACACCGTGGAGAAGAAATGCCTAGAACAGATCATTCCCTCAAATTCCTCAGAAGAAACCAACCTGGCTTGACACCTTGATCTTGGACTTCTAGCCTCCAGAGCTGTGAGACAATAAGTGTCTGTTGTTCAAGCCACCCAGTTTGTTATGGTGGCCCCAGCAAACGGATACAGTCCCGTAGCTAGAGGCTCTGACTCCACTAAATACTTCAGCCTCCCTCTCCCAAACTTCCAGGTTTCCTGGGAGCGCCGGCAGGAGATTCCTGAAGATGAACCCCAGGGCTGCCTTCTGCACAGCAGCCGGCGGATGCTCTGCTGCCTTCCTGCTTGTCTACGTCAAGCAGGCATATTACCCACTGGCAAATACTCCTGGCTTGCGTCTCTGAGTCCCTGAGATGCATTTTCCCCTACCCCACCCCACCACCAGCTGTACCCTTGCTTAGATCCCTACTATGACTTCAGAGAAGGGCCTAAAAGACATGCTTCTTTGCTTGACAATGATCAGCGTGGCAATTGCCCATGAGGTGATTGTACCTTAGATCGTGAGCCATGGCTTTCCTGTCTTTTGTCCCTGAGAAGCGTTGTAGTTTGGCGGAAAAAGGCATAAATAAGATGTGTGACCTTGAGATGATCAACCTCACCGTCCAGAGCCAACAAGAGGGCATACTACAAATCTCCCAGAATTCTATTACTGGGACATTGCGGGGGAGGGGGTTCCTCGTTCCTAAATCCTCCGTGTTTCCCTGGCTTGGAGCCATGCCCAAAGTGATCCTTTCTCAGTCCCATCTAGCTTCATCAACGGTTTTCTCCAAGGTGAATGCTTTAGAGTCAGGGCTCACATAGCCCTCTCTACATCTCTTTACAAGTAAAGAGAACGAACACTCTATATCCCATATGAAACCCAAGCACATCAGTGGTTTAAGCGGATTGCTTTCACCACCAGAAAGCTCTGTTACGTAATGTAACTATTAGGCTAGGCAGAGCTTCATCTGATGATAAAGGATAGGTCACGGAAAGTTCATGCCCAATAACAGAAGTTGCACGTCAGTATTACCAGGAGTGCAAGTATATGAGAGGATGCAGGAACCATCAATAACTATGTTTGGTCCTGATAATTATTATTAGCTTAGTAATAGTTATTGCCATCCTCTCTCTTTCTGCTGATTTAGTAAAGAGCGACTAATAACAATGAGGGGTCAAATGTACAAACCAAATGATACTCCTTGCCCAGACACATAATGCAGTTTCTAATGAGCTAATAAATGCTTTCTGTGCATGTGTGTGCGTGTGTGTGTTTGCAGGTGTGTGCTTAATCCAAGAAAATTAAACTTGCGAGGTGGGGGGGGGGGACTCACCAACTACAACATTTTCTTTTCTTTCTACTAAATCACAGACCGACCATAAGCTTTCTTTGAAACCCTGCGATATGGCAGGAACCAGCTAAAGAATTCCCCTTCCGGCTGCACTTTGAATCTTCTTAAAACCTAATTCAAAGTATTGTCATTCTTTTGTAGACACAAGTCTATAAACTCATTCTCCAGATAGAAGTTTTGAAACAAAACATGGGGACTTCTGAGACATGAAGGGCTCCTTAGTAATTAAGATAAAATAAGGATTCCCATCCCGGCTCTCTACTACAGATCTGTGAAACAGCTCGATACCGCACTTCACTGGGCTGAAGCCCACTCGGGCCATCGAGTTGAAAACCGCTGTATTATTATTCTTTGATGTCTACGGCTTAGTAGCACAAAGCTGGTCTCTGAGCACTTACTCTCTATAAAGACACTCCAAATGTTTGGCCTTTGGGCTGTAAATATTGTGTCACCATTGATTTTTAACATATAAAGTGTATTTTCCTGAATGTCAAGTATTTTCAAAGTGCAGGGCCTCCCAGGAGCACAAAGTGGAAGGAATTAAAGATGGTTTAAAAGCTAGAACTACGAGCAAGCGGGGAAGAAAGGCAAGGGAAGGAAGAAATGAGAAGGAGAATGAATGTGAACAATATTCCAAGTACTGTGTCCTCTTTTATGGGTTAGTTTCAAATGTTCCATGAAAATTGACCTCATTGTCACTGAAGACATGTTAACATCGACATCATCAGGTGCATTCCTTGACAATACCAGCTGCGCTCTGAGACACTGCATTCAGCACTATGGTGAAGTCTTTCCAAGAACTTTACCTCCTTGGTTTCGATTTCTCTTTGATCACTCTTCATAGTAAATAGATGCTAAACTATTTGGAAAGGAATATATGCTATCAAATCTTTTACTTCGCACACTGTAACACTCTATTTCAAAGCAACTGCTATCAAATATCTCGATAAAATTCACATTCAAATTAGGAAATAAAACTATTGGGAGATAAGTTTGAGCAGCTGTTTGCACATTAAAAAGTCTGCCAAATTTCACCTTCATTTCTTGGCAAAGTTGAACACAGTCAGATTTAAAGCAAATACAGTGTCATTTTCCTGTTTCTTTATAAGTTAGGAGAAACGTCCTGAGCTGTGTCCCAGACCTACAGTGGATCACCTTGCTTTTTCTTTATCAGCCTCCTGTGCCAAGTCATAATCGGACCATCAAGTTCAGTTCCTGACCTCCTACATGCAAGCTGAGACGTCCCTTGGGACTCGGGTGAGCTGAAGGAGCTATTCTCTTTCCCTCAGTCAATCAGACAGATGCAAAAGTTAGGAAAAATCTCCTTATATAAAGCATTCCTAATTTGCATTTGCCTGTGTGTGAAGCTAAAAGAAATAAAGGTTTTGTTCCCATCTTACAAAAAAGAAGTGACAAATGTCACCAGACAAACCTTCAAATCCCTCATTGCTTTATAAAACTTGATATATCGATATATAATGCAAATAATTACCCAATTGCAACCTAGTTTAAAATGCAGACTTGTATCTTAAAAGTCCAAGGAAATAAAATTGCAAAACTAGAGCATTGTTGGAAGATGCCAGAAGAAAGTCTAAGGGGGGGTGGCGCCTAAGTGGCTCAGTCAGTGAAGCATCTGCCTTCAGCTCAGGTCATGATCCCAGGGTCTTGGAATGGAGCCCCGCATCGGGCTCTCTGCTCAGCAGAGAGCCTGCTTCTCCCTCTGCCTGCTGCTCCCCCTGCTTGTGCTCTCTCTCTTTCTCTCACTCTCACTTTTTAACAAGCAAACACATCCACTCACTGATAGGAAAGGGAGGGAGTAAATGCTAAAACTGTTCCTGTTGGTTTCGTGCATATTGCTATTCTCTTCTTTGATCAAGCTGTGGTGGTGTGCCTGGGAGTTCCAGAGTGACCACTTCTTATTCTGATCATCCATTTATCCCACTGCCCCCTCAGATCCCCATCTTCTATCTCCTGTAACTGCTCCTGACCATCACTGATTAATTGGGAAAATGCATCGATATCTATCTTTCAACAATGAACTAGCAATAAACTTCATATTACTGAATTATGTTCTATCTATACTTAAATCTACATCCATGCATGTTTTTAAGGATGTGTTTAAGACTGCTAATACAAATCAAGTTGACTATTTTTAATTCCATATCATATACAAAGGAATTCATTGTGACTCTGTTCAGCATAAGTCAGCCAGCATTAATTGGGCTCTCTTTGTATCCTCAGCTAACTGAAGCAGGTCACCAAAGGAAAAGCTCAAGGAAATGAGCCTTTGCCAAGGAATAAGGAAATCTCAGTCCCATCTCTGTTACAAAGTCGCTGTGTAACCTTTGACCCACCATGTCTCTGGTCCCCAGTTTTTATTTGAAATTAAAACAAGTAGCCTGTGTGGACTTTAAGATCTCTCCAGTATTTCCAATAATTTCTGTGTCTTCTTAGCCTTTGAGATGGTGTGGTTTTTATTATACTCTAGTGTGTAAGTGTATGAGGTAGGGACGGAAGCAAGTAAAAGATAATACTGAGAGATAAAAAGGATAAACAATATAAATATCTGTTAATTTTTGGACCACAAAAGGGAAATCTGAAGCCAGACAATGAACAGATATTGTTTATAGTTATGGGACTGGAAGTACAGTATCTTTAAGAAAAGGGAAATATTCACTTCTATATCCATTTTCTTCAGAAACCTGGCTATTTGCACACACAAGTAGTCTAAAACACTGATGACAATAGATTTTCTCCAAAATTGTGGTAAAATATTGATAACGCAAGGGCCATTCTTTTAGAAATTTTAGGGCATTTTAGGTTTTTATTCTTAGTCACAGTAAGAAAACCTCTCTCTAAATTAAAACAAAGGAATAAAACGAATTCACAAACCAAAATTCTGTTTGACGTGTTTGTAAAGAATGACGGACAATCCCCAAATGGAGCAATGTGAACAATTCTTGAAGAGTCGTAATTGGAGTTAATCCATCCAAGGGCTTTCTAACTAACGTGGAAATGCATTAAAAGTTACAGATATGATATGGCAATTTAACTGTGAAAATAATCAATAACCCCAAACAGGCTGGGCTTAATGATGAAATCAAGATGAAGTATGGTCTCGATTGGTATGATTTTGTTTCCTCATTAATTATTCCTCCAGCACAATAAGCACTAAGAATCTGCACATACTCCAGACTGGGCCTCTTAAAATTCAATTCCCTTTCAGGAATTTGTTGTCATTTAGATCAACAGCTTGATAGCTCTTTCTCATTCCACTTTCTTGACCACATTTGATTATCTGATGATAATATTTGTGTACCAGTTTAGGAATAGGATACACCTCTCATTTGATTGGATAAAATAAACATTGTTTGTCTATACTCTCTGAATTTCATGGTTAATACTAAAAGCTAATATTTATTTATTTGTTTATCAATCCCTACCTTTCTGCCAGGAATTATTAGAGGAGCCGTGGCTACAACCAAAACAAAAAATTCCTTGCCTTCTGGCAACTTACATTCCAGTGCCAGGAAGGCAGATAAGAAACCCAATAAACACAAAAATTGACAAGTTCTCTTTTTAAAAGCAGCAGTGCCTATATTGGACTATTCTTCCTTATATAATGGTTCAGCCTTGGTTATGAATAATACATCTTGCTTCCACAAAGCGTTCAGATACTGATCTAATTAGACTCATTTCTGAGGTCTTCCTATAGTTCACGCATCAAACACAGGCCCTTCAGGCAGCTGTGCTTGGGTCCATAGGCATGAGATGATCACGAAAGGAGCGCAGTCCTCCTAACACTGTCCTCCCTCCCTTGCAGGTGTAGCATGACAGGGATTGCCTGAGGCATTCTAATTACAAAGTATTTAGTGGTCAGGATCTACATTCCACCAGCCAGAAATTCAAGATGAGGGATGTTGCACCAGGACTTTTATCCTACCGAGGAACCCAGCTGGAAGCCAAGTTCTAAAGATGCCGCATGCCTCCCGAGTCCAGTCAGAAGTCCCTGGAATTCTCCTCTTGGAAAGGCAGCCCCAGTCCCTCATTCCACAAGCATCATGATGGGCAGCGAAGCTGAGAGCGTGCTTCTGCCACAAACAACTTGGAATCAGAGACGATTTCCAAGGCCAGGGGCCTGCACTCACCTGAACAATATCTGAAGGGTTCTGAAATGAGGGATGTGGGTCTTTCCAGAAAAGATATAATTTGATGGAGAGTTAGACACCACTTTCAAATTACTGCAAATAGATGGTTTTGAAAATTAAACAACAGGTGCATTTTAAATGGCTCCTCAAATTGAGAATTGAACACATTAAATCATAACTATTAAAGTAAAAAATGCACATTTCACAATGACCTGGAGAAATTCATTTTTCAGATGAAAAATTAATATTTTTCTAAGAAGATAAAGTTTAAATCAATGTGTCTGCTCTTGTTACTTCTATTTTGCAGATCAAGTTCTCTGTTACTAACACTTAAAATTTGTACTATGACACTTCTTAAAATACTTTCTCCTATAGGAATCTTAGAAAAGAAATCCACAAAAATGAATCTGCTTCCAGACTGTCAGAACAAACAGGAAAAAAAAGTCAAATCCATTTGCTTATTGCATATGCCTGCTGTGTTAATCTGATAATAATAGGAGATATAAATAATTAACTGCTACCTCAGATGCCACTTTGTAGGTGGAAATCAGGAGTCTCATTTTGCCCATGATCAAGTTAATGAAGCAGAACCAGACAAAACCTAAAATTCATTTTGTTTCCCTACAATTTAGAGAATGCTAAGCCCCAAATGGCTCCTACTAAAATCTTACTTTCTTCTTAGAATTTTTACCCATTTGTCTGTATAGACCTTGTTTGTTCTATAACCTATAAAATATATTACTTTGGAAATAATTCTAATTAAAAAATTAAGGACCAAAGAAGACCTGAAATACTATTGAGCCTATGCCCCCTGACTGTAGCAATGTGTCTCCTCAAACAACACTCAGACAAATCTGCATTTATCCCAATTTAAAGACATTCATTGAAGGAAATTCTAACTTCCCTCTCTGGGAAACTCAATTCAGCATTTAACAATTTTATGATTTGGAAAATACACATTACACTGAACTCAAATCCAGGTTGCTGTAATTTTCTATCCATTTCCTCTGATCTATCATTCCTGTGGACAGAGAATGGCACCTATCACCTCCTACGTAAATTCTATTATCAGACTATGGCCAGGCCCTCTCTTGTTTCCCACTGCAAATGTTCTATTAACCTCATAGTTCTGTTTTCTTGTCTGGAAATCCTTACCTGCCATAAACTACTCTGGAGTCACAGTGGTAATGTTTCCATTTCTTTAAGGCTGTTTAACCCAGAAATCCTACTTCTAACTGCCTAGATATTAAGAATTAGGGTGTGTACAATTTAGAAGCAGAAATCCCCATGAAGATGGGTCCCCTATGGTGATTTTTTGATTTTTCTGCATGTGAACTACAGAATGATTTCTGGCACCATGGACAATGTCCTAGTCTAGATGGACTCCTTAAAGACAAGGTCAACTCTACCTTTAGTCAAAGAATTACTGGGTTTCAGATTTTAGTGTAAGAATCTCTAAGGAGGGGTGCCTGGGTGGCTCAGTCGTTATTCGTCTGCCTTCGGCTCAGGGTGTGATCCCGGCGTTCTGGGATCGAGCCCCACATCAAGCTCCTCCGCTGCAAGCCTGCTTCTTCCTCTTCCACTCCCCCTGCTTGTTTTCCTTCTCTCACTGGCTGTCTCTCTCTGTCAAACAAATAAATAAAAAATCTTAAAAAAAAAAAGAATCACTAAGGAATCTTATGAACAGTGTAGATTCACTTCCCTGTGGCATCATCCTTCACTGCCCCAAGTCCTGAAATGGTGGATCTGAGCCAGAACCCAGAATCCGCAGGGTTTTTTAAAAAGATTTATTTATTTATTTGAGAGAGAGAGAGAAAGCGAGAGAGAGAGACCGTGTAAGCCTGTGAGCAGGGGGAAGGGCAGAGGGAGATGGAGAGAGAATCTCAAGCAGACTCCCCACTGAGCATACAGCCTGATGTTGGGGCTCGATCTCACGACCCTGACATCATGACCTGAGCTGAAACCAAGTGTCAGATGCTTAATGGACTGAGTCACCCAGGTGTCCCCAGAATCTGCATTTTTAACAAGCTTCTCTACACGGCACTGACCCCCTGGCCCCAATGATTGTGAGGCACATCTTCTGGGAATTACACTTGAGAACGTGTTTCCTCTAGCTGCCATTATCCTTTTCTTCTAGCCAGAAGCAGGATGTGATCTGAATTCAGAAAGTACAGGCAGGGAAAGCTCTGTGGATTAACCGCAGGAAGTGAAAAGCTTAGTGAAACCTTCTCAGTGCAGCTATCTCACTATATTTACACTTTCTTGCACATTCATTCATTCATTCTTCCATGTGTTCAAACTCCACTCACATTTTCTTGGGTTTCAGAGTCAACAGGCCAGAGTCTCAGAGTGGAGAGGGGTTCTGATGCATGCCATGTAAAGTCCCTTGATAACTAACCAGCAGCATAAATAGTAAGTATTGCTGTATAGGAATCCAAGTAAATAGTAAGTTCTTGTGGGATGGGCAGTCTACAAAGGCTTCAAAAACTATGTAGTCATTCAACAAATATGTATTGAATGCCTACCATGTGAATGAATTAATAAAATGTTGAGCACTTTGTTTCAAAGGGCAATTGACTAACAATAAAACATACACTAAGTCATTCTGCTCATTCATTTGTGAAACACTTATTGAGTATTTACCGTATATCAAATAGCCAATTAAGTGCTAAAAATGCAAAGATAAGTTCATTCAACCACAGACATTTATAGGATGCCTACTGTGTGCCAACCACTTCTCTAGGTACTTAAGATACAGCAGTGAACCACCTTAACAGAGATCCCTGCTCGTACGGGGCTCACATTCCAGATGCACAGCAAGAACGAAAGGTTTACAAAGTAAGCGAAATAAGTATAGAATTTTGTTAGTGATAAGAGCCATGGAGAAAAATACAAACAGGAAAAGGGATGAGAACATCACGGGTGGGGAAGGGGTGCAAGTATAGATGGCCAGCGAAGGTTTCACTGGGATGGCCTGTAGGCAAAAACCTGAAGGGTGGAGAGGGAGTGAGTCATGCAGGCACCATGGGGAAAAGCATTCCAGGCTGTAGGAACAGCAAGTGCAAAGACTTCTAGAGTGTTTGAGGAGTAGTGAGGAGGCGGAAGCAAGAGGGAGAGCACAGAAGATACAATAACTGATAAATGGCAGGGGCCTTCTAGGATGTTCCAAGGCCTTTGGATTTTACTCCGAGTGACATTAGGAGTCACTGATATGTTTCAAGCATGGAAGGGCGGGGTTAGACTTCCATTTGGGAATTCTTCCAATGGGAATTCTGGCTACAGCGTTGTGAAGAGCTTGGGGTGAAGGTCTAGGAGAAGAAACATTAAAAGCAGTGAGAAGTGTTAGAACAATTTAAGTGAGGGATGCTGGCGGACTGCACCAAGAGCATTGCCGTATGTGTGAGAAGTGGTCTGATTCTGATATGATTTTGACATAGAACCAGACATTTGCTAATGGACTGCACATGAGCTGTGAGGGAAAAGAAAGGCATTCAGGATGACTCCAAGTTTTTAAGCCCAGAAACCCAAAGTTGCCAGTAGCTTGGAATATTAATAAATGATAGGAGAAGCAAACCTGGGAAAGATCAGGAGATCCGTTTCTGGACCTGTGATGCGTGAGGTGTCTATCAGACATTAAGAGAGGGTGTTAGGGAGGCCACTGGGTGCTTGGCAGTGCATGGGAAAGGTCGGTGCTTAAGATAAAAATGCGGTTGTCATCAGTATACAAATAGTATTTGAGGCCATGTACCTGGGTGAGGTCCCTGAAAGTGACTGTGGGAACAATCTGGGGCATTTTCATGCTTGGAAACCAGCTGCAAAGGAGACTGTCCTGAGAGCTACAACTTTCAAAATGTCTAGGACTCTGCTTTTGTTCTCCTCTACTCCATTCTGCATTCTGAGTGACCTTTTCCAAATAAAATCAGACCTCACACATCCCCCCCTGAAAACCTCTCAGTAACTAATGCTCTTAGGATCGGACGCTCTCAAACTGGCCTATGAAGGCCTGCGTGGCCTGGTTGGCAGTCTCCCCCTGCAGGCTCATTCAGAACCTCTCCAAACACACTATTTTCTTTCAGTTCTTCAAAAAGTCATCCTCCTTCCTGGGCCTTTGCTCAGGATGTTCCATGTCCTTGTACAGTCCTTCCCTTCATTTTTCCATGGTAACTTCCTCAGAAACCTTCTGGAATTCAGTCAAATTCCCTCTCACCCTTCCTCTCCTCACCCAGGACCATGTAACTTTGTGTCCTAGAACTTACACAGAGCTAATACGAGCTTCGCCTGCACGATCATCTGATTTTTCTGTGCTTCCACCAGATCACGGACATGATGATAGCAGAGAACTGACATGGTTGTCCATATTCCCAGACCCAGCACAACCACATGACACAAAGGAGATGTTTGGTAAGTCTTGAAAGGTGGAAATAATGAATGAAGATAATCTGAAGTTTTATTTCTAAAGACGTAGACCAGTAATGTATTCACAGTCCCTTGGGTTGCTCAAGGAAATTTCTACACATTGCCAGAAGTACCCTCACAATAAATATAGAAAATAATAGTTCACCTCCCTTCTCAATGGCATGTTCCAAATTTAATTTCCGTTACATCTTGCCTATTTCAGAGAAATGTCCCTTTTTAACAAGCAGGTCATGTAAACAGAGCTTCAGACAATGAACAGTGTGTCTGAAGAGTCTCACAGCAAGGAGAAAGAGTGCTAGGAAGTGCCCAGAGGGCCAGTTTATACCACGACTTCGCACAGTGAATGAGCACCAATTTACTATGCTACATGGATTATGGAATATGGATACTGGATTAGCAATCAGAAAAGGTCAGTCTGCAGAGGAAGTCACAGAGCCTGAGAAGTAAGAAGCCCACTCTGCTAGTAGCTGGAATCACTGCCTGGGGAGCTAAGTTCATGCAAATGGGCTCTCGCAGCCAGGAGATGCCTTTTCAATCTTTGGGCTAAAGCAATTCGTCTAGCCTGGTGCACAGCTATAGATCTCGCTTTTTTCCTGAATCAACATGATCTATGTTAGACTTTGATTGAAAAAAAAAAAAAAGCTAATCAGAGTGGTTGAAGGATTTTCCTTGTGGATTTTCAGGACGATATCAGACATAAACTAAAGTAAGGATACTCTGTTTACACCAAGTGCATGATTTAAAAGACATATTCTTATTAAGTGTTGAATTTTTGGAAGAATGTGGCTTCTTAACAGCTAAAAATAGTATATAATTACATGACATCATGTTGCATTGCAACTTTGACTTAAAAACATTAAAAACTTTATAGAGATTGCCTATCTGTCCGCGCATGTTTGTGAAAGAAATATAACTAACTCACTTTTATGGCTGAGAAAAATGAAGCTTTTAGAATAAGTTTAAAACCAATCTGTAAAAGCAAATACCACAAAGTCTAGATGGTTCAGCTTTCTTCAATGGACAGTGGGCTTGGTAAGGCAGGCAGCTTTCATAGACATGGTGTGATATGAGAATGATACATACAATAAATTAAAATGCTTTATATAACATGTAGTACACAATTGCTTTCAAAGATGATCTCATCCTTATAAGAGGATGTAAGCTTTAGGATCTTTTCAGAAATTCCAACTCCAACTGGCTTTTAAAAGCTACAAATGTGTTATCCCATATAACAAGAAACCGTCAGTAGGGCAAGCTCAAGCCCTACCATATGTACCCACTTTGTTCTCAGATTGGCTTCCTTCTTGGTCACAGGAGGGTCGCCGTAACAACTGGAATTCAAGCTTTCCTGAGCGTGTCCAGCTGAAAGGAAGAGGTGACTTCCCCTCAACATGGAATAAAAAAAACTTTCCCTTCATCTGATTGGTCCAACTTGATCACATGTCCACGACAGTTGACCAACCAAAGTAACCAGTGGAATGTCAAGTACCCATTGCCTTCTCAGGGAGCCCCTTTAAGAAAATTCTGTTCGGGAAGGAAGAACAGAGGAGCAGCCTGTGGGCAGGCGATCAACAGTATCCATTAAAGACGACCAGAAACAATCGAGCTTTTAATCCTGAACAAAACTTATCCAGAGGAAAAAAAAAATATTATAACAAAAAAATAACAATTTAATTGCATTTAGAATACTCACCAATTACCCAATTTGGAGTATTTAATCACTAAAAATCATCCTTTATTCATCATTTCTGTTACTCCTATTATCGTTTTGTTCCATCTTAAACAGTCCTCTTTCTCCTCATTAGACTTTGAACCCCTTGTCGTGTCGTCTGCTTCATCAGAGAGCCCCCATGGCACCCTGTCCATTACCTTACATCCAGCAGGGACCAAACCATTTGACCGGCTGCTAAATTCCAGCCAATTGGCTGCCTCACTTCTTGGCCTTTTGGCTAAGAGCAAACACAGCATCAGTTTAGTCGGTGTGACATCTTCTATCCAGGGAGTCTTCCCTATCCTGGCAGGAAGACAAACCCTACAGGCTAATTACTAAGCATGTGGTTTTCAATTAATAATGCCTATGATTAGCATGGAGCAATTTTTATCTAATATAGGTACTACTCGCCTGAAAAATTATCTCAAAAAAAATCTAAAAACACATGTGTTTAGAGTATAGAAAAAGCAAACATATCTTCAATGCTTAACACACACACACACACACACAGAGTCATGAAATTAAGATATCCTTTGGTAAGGCGAGTACATTTTGAAGGATTCCAGATGATCTAAGACAATTTTAGTCTGAAGTATTGTGAAAGTCAGTGAAGCCCGTAGGTGACTAAGGTAAATGAGTAAAGAAGCCTGCCCACCTCTGACTATGCCCTTTTATTTATTTATTTATTTTGAATTTTATTTATTTATTTTTTTAATAATAATACTTTTTATTATATTGTTAGTCACCATACAGTACATCCCTGGTTTTTTTTTTGTTTTTTTTTAAATTTTTTTTATTCTATTATGTTAGTCACCATACAGTACATTCCTGGTTTCTGATGTAAAAGTTCGATGATTCATTAGTTGCATATAACACCCAGTGCACCGTGCCATACGTGCCCTCCTTACTACCCATCACCGGTCTATCCCAATCCCCCACCCCCCTCCCCTCTGAAGCCCTCAGTTTGTTTCTCAGAGTCCATAGTCTCTCATGCTTCATTCCCTCTTCTGATTACCCCCCCTTTCTTTAACCCTTTCTTCTCCTACCGATCTTCCTATGCCCTTTATAATAACTGTCGCTTTAGAGCACTAAGTAAGTGCAATACAAGTTTGTAATTACACTTTTTTTTTCTGATGGATATTGTTACAGGACAGTGACAGTTGCTCAATTGTCTGCTATTGACCTAATGTGCTTAGATTGATTCAGAGAAAAAAGCCCATGTATGTTTTTGCTGACTCAAAGGAAATTTCCATTAAAATTAAGAATTTGTATATGCTCCAGTGAATGAAGTACTTTATATTCTCCACCTCGTTTGTCCACTTTGTTATTAATCTTTAAGAAGCTGATTAAGTAGTCTGGTTCAATCTTGTAATCGAATTCTTAAAAAATAAAATTGAATAGGGTAGAAATTGTAATGTCATCTGCATTATTACATATCTTTTGCAACGTGTAGTGCAAAGCATATTGTGGCAAAACACTAAGTACTACAAAATAAAACATTTTCAGTAATTCCCTAAGTAGCCTTAAGTGATGTTTTAAAATTTCTAGGTCATTTCCTAATTATCATTCCACAATTTTTAGAAATTGATACTTAGTAGCTGGACCCAAAAAATATATTTTAAAAGTTTAATTTTTTTCATGATACTTTATTAGGTCACCCTGAAGCCATCCACATTTCCATGTGTTAAATAATGGCTCACATGGTCTGTATGAATGCTCCACCAGGAGCAGAGTTAGTGCAAATAATTGAAATCCAAAACTAAACGCCAACTTAGTGGATATTTAAAGCTCCCCCAAACAAAATCTTTGATCAGACTTGAAGCAATATTAATAACACTAATAACACTAAAAATCGTTCTAACAGCTCTTACTTGTTTCCCATAAATCATTTCACTTATTTTCTCATATCAACCATAGGAAGAAATATTGTTATCTCTTCTTTATAGATTAGCCCACAGGCTCAGGCAAGCTATGCTGCTCACCTGTGATTCCCCCTCATCTTTTGCATTGAACATGGTCTGGCGTCTGAATTAACCAATGGCACAATCAAAGAGCAGTTACGTGACGGGCAAGAGTTTCTAAGGAATTAGAGGTGAGAGCAATACTCTGCAGGTCAATAGTGGAGAAACTGAGACCAGGATGAGGAAAGCAATTTGACAGCATATGGGTTTTCGCTCGTATTACTTTGCGAGAGCTGAAGCACTCGAGCTTCAGTGAGACTGCAGCAGGTCCCCTGGCAAGGAGCATCTTTCTGCAGTCTGGCATAGCAAGCTGCCACTTCATTTAAGGAGAACAGCATTTCTTCCTGGTCTTTCTGAGAATGAAGACCTGGAATGTGGGCCAAAAATCATCCCAAGAATTACAGATGAAAATGCAAAATCATAATTTTGAGGGTGATGGTAAAAATCGTAAAAATGCTAGGAAAATACTTAAAATGTCTTGAGGTATGGAATGGTGGTTTTTTAAAAAAACATAGCCTTAAGGTGAGACTCATAAGGAAATGGAGCAATAACTGTGGTAACATAAGAATTAGAAGGGGAAAGAGAGTTCAAAGGAAAGCACTATTAGCAAAGTTAAGGAGAAATAGGTAGACGGGGAAAGATATTAAGGAGCAAATGTGACAGACAAATCATTAATACCCTAACTATAGAAAGAGTTCTTGCAGACCATTAAGAGAAAAAAATGCCCAATTGCCTCCCAAACACATACATCATACAAAGAGCTAAGGACATCAACGGGCAAAAAAATCATTGTAAATGGCCAATAAATATAATTTTTAAATGCTCACCTTCACTAATAAAGACAAATAAATGCAAACTCTAATTAGAATATCTTATTGTCTCTATCAATTGTGCAATAAAGAAATAATAAAAGCATATTTAAAACTCATTCTCCCCTTTTCACTTGGAGATAGAATTAAGCTGTTTTTATAAAGTACTTTAAGCTTTTAGCAAGCATAATGTTGAATTAGAAACTTTACAAGAAAGTAATTTGAAAATAAAATACCTATATAAATAAGCAGAGTGCCCACATCTGAAATTATCCCCTTAAGACCTCTCCAAAGAGAAATCTGTTCAGTTGCTCCAACTTCTTAAAAAATTTCATTGGTCTGCTTTATAATGTCTTTTAACAGATATTTCTCTTAAAATAAGTGATGCCTTTGGAACTACAGAAACTGAACATGGGAGGAGCCTTCATATTTCATGTCATCTGTGGTGGTATCCATTATTTTTCAGGATACCCCAAGTTTGGGGTCTGTCCTCAGAGGTGTGGTGTTCATT
This sequence comes from Ailuropoda melanoleuca, assembly GCF_002007445.2. Classification (NCBI taxonomy): domain Eukaryota; kingdom Metazoa; phylum Chordata; class Mammalia; order Carnivora; family Ursidae; genus Ailuropoda; species Ailuropoda melanoleuca. The sequence goes on along the minus strand of NC_048224.1, from coordinate 112,674,627 downwards.
TGTGGTTTTGAATAACCATTGGTTTCTTCTCTTAAATCTGAATATTTACATATATATTTAAGTCATTTTCATGTAAAGACTGAATCTACTACCAAACCAAGTATAAGCACTTTATGTTCTCTTTAATCCACAAAGACCACAGAAGGAAAAGTGCATGGGCTTTGGAATAGGAAGGACCTGGACTCAAATACTGGCTGTGCCAGTCACAAGCTTTGTGATGTTGGGGACGGTATCTAAAGCTCCATTTCTTTACGTGCCAATTGGAATTATAGTCCTTTCTTGCATAGGTTTAGAAAGCTTGCAACGTGTCTAACACATGCTAGGCACTCCCTCAATAGTAGCTGTTGTTGATGAAGCAGGTGAGAAACGGTGATTTTATACATATGACTCTAATGGATTGAATTGTGACCCGCCAAAAAATATGACCAAGTCCAGTTCCCAAAACCTGTGAATTTATTTGGAAGTAGAGTCTTTGTAGATGTAATCAAATGAAGATGACCATATATTGGAATAGGGTGGGCCCTAAATCCAATGACCAGTGTCCTCCCAAGAAGAGGACAGGGCACAGAGAAAGACAGAGACACACACAGAGAAGGCCATGTGAAGGCAGAAGCTGTGACTGGAGTGATGCAGTTATAAACCAAGGAATGCCAAGGATTTCCAGAAGCCACTAGAAGCTAGATAAGAGGCAAGGAAGGATTCTTCCCTAGAGGATTTGGAGGGAGCACAGTCCTGTCCTGCTGACATCTTGATTTTGGACTTCTGGCCTCCAGAATTGTGAGAGAATACATCTCTGTGGTCTTTAATCACTTTGCTATGGCAGCTCCAAGAAACCAATACAATAATTGAGCCCAAATTCTTACTCGGATTTTTGCATATCTTTTAAGACTCTGCGTAACCATGACTATCAGATAACAGATTGGGTCTATTAGAATTCCTTCTGAAGAGTATCCAACACAGCACCATGGATAGGCGGGCACCCTGAGATGAGGGTAATGGTTATAATACAGTTAAAAACAAAACTAACAAAACAAAACAAAACAAACTTTGCCCATGACATCAAAATAATTCGAGCAAATTTCAAAGGTTGGGTGTTGAATTAGGCGCCAAATTAACTTTTATTCTATATCTCTGTGTTTGGAACTGTCCACACCATTCTCACTTCTTGAAAGTCATAGAAAGGATGATCGGTTCTGACAAAAGTCATATTCTAAAAACTGATTCTATCTCTTTTTAAAATTTTTTTTATTACATTATGTTAGTTGCCATACAGTACATCCCTGGTTTCTGATTAAAGTTCGATGATTCATTAGTTGCGTATAACACCCAGTGCACCATGCAATACGTGCCCTCCTTACTACCCATCACCGGTCTATCCCATTCCCCCACCCCCCGCCCCTCTGAAGCCCTCAGTTTGTTTCTCAGAGTCCATAGTCTCTCATGCTTCATTCCCCCTTCTGATTACCCCCCCTTTCTTTATCCCTTTCTTCTCCTACTGATCTTCCTAGTTCTTATGTTCCATAGATGAGAGAAACCATATGATAATTTTCTTTCTCTGCTTGACTTATTTCACTTAGCATTATCTCCTTCCAGTGCCGTCCATGTTGCAGCAAATGTTGAGAAATCGTTCTTTCTGATGGCTGAGTAATATTCCATTGTATATATGGACCACAGCTTCTTAATCCAGTCATCTGTTCAAGGGCATCTCAGTTCCTTCCATGATTTAGCTATTGTGGACAATGCTGCTATGAACATTGGGGTGCATATGGCCCTTCTCTTCACTACGTCTGTATCTTTGGGGTAAATACCCAGTAGTGCAATGGCTGGATCATAGGGTAGCTCAATTTTTAACTTCAAAAACTGATTCCATCTTTAAAATGAAGACTCATAAAAGAAAGAATTACAACTAAAGGAAATCAACCCAGTAACAATGAGTGATGCTGACTGATAGATGGTAACAAAAGGAAAGAGAAAAGGAAATCTACAATACAGATTCTACTTTAGTCTCAAAGCTTTCTGGTTGGTTGGTTTTGTCTGCAGAGCAAAAGTGGAATAGTATGTTTCTTATACAGTTAAGTTTATGAAGCTCCAACTTAATCCGACATTTTGTTGGTTTGTTTGTTTGTTTGTTTTGCCCCCTGCTAAAGCCAAAATGGAAGAACCTCAAATATTTTAGAATAGATTTTGGCAGTAGTTTTATTGTTTTTTTAAAAATCCTTTTAGTAAGGAGGGCACTTGTGATGAGCACGGGGCATTGAATGTAAGTGATGAATCACTGAATTCTACTCCTGGAACCAATATTGCACTGTATGTTAACCAACTGAAATTTAAATAAAAATTAAAAATTAAAAAAAAAGACTTTTTAAAATCCTCTAAGGATAAGTCTCTCCGTAGAAGATAATCTTTGAGCCCCAGACCAGTTAAGTGTTCTGCTGAGTTTAAGCCGCAACAGTTTTGGACTTTAGGAAAATGTGAATACCAGCACTAAAATTTATTCTGTTAATTGCTTTAATAATCAATAAGTAATTTTCATTCTAAACTAGGTTCTCTATGTGACTTAAATAAACCAACCAAAGATCATTTACATCTCAATAACAATTCCTAATAATGTCACATCATTAAATTCCACCCTGGTTCTCAATAATGTTAGTTAGTGACCAATAAAGGGACTTATTACCTTGGTCAGGTCCTCAGGGGCATAAAGTGAACCAATGGGTGACGGATTTTCTTGTTGCACCATGCTCCCGAGTGAACCTTTCTTCTCCTGGGACTTTTGCCACGATCTAGTTGCAGACTGGCATTTTTTCACTCTCCGTCTCTCCCTTTCTCTCTCTCTTTCTCTCCACTCCTTCCCTTCCTTCTCGCTTCTCTCTCATTTTCATTCTCTCTCTCCCTCTCTTCCTTTACTTCCTTCCATGTTTGCTTTTAAATAGAATAGTTTTGATCCTCCTATTGGTGAAAAATTCACAAGGGGAGGAATCTTCTGCATATAATCTCATTGCATATAATCAATAGAAAGAGCAAAAGATCTTAAGAAAATCTCTGTACACTGGGTTCTTTACGCTGAAAAGAATTAGTAAGGGGGAGTAGCTCTCTGGGAATTATTTATGCTTACAGTTTGATATAGATGTCCTATTTGGACATTATTTCTAAGAGAAACATTCGGGACTACATTTCTAGGTTAGTTATTTATATAGACCAAATTAAATAGTCACTAGCTTCTTTAGCCTGTGCTGTATAGTTGCAATGATGAGGAATCCACCATGTATCAGTGAAAAGTGTTTGTATGGCTAAAAATGCGTATAACTGAAATACTGAAAATCATTACTATTTTAAAATACATTTTTAACAATGCTTTTGTGATACCAATACACTTGCTGAAGATATTGAAATTTTTATGTTAATTAAACAACCCTAACCACTCGGTACATTTCAGATATGTACACTTTGTAATTACCTCCATTATTGAAATAGCTGGCTTGATTTATCCTTGCCACAGTAACATTGTAGCTTCTGTTATTTTTGTCTTTGGAAAAACATAGGTCCCAGCGAGGGAATATAAAACTATTACTGTAAATTAAATATTAAAGCTAACTTATTTTTGCATAAGAATGCTGTCAAATAATAGTGATAACTGTTGCTAAGATAGAAACTATTTTTTGGCTTTTTCTTTTTTGGGAAGCACAAATTAAAATCCAATTTTCAGTTCTTTTGGTAAATTGCATGTAGTTGGTGTGTATAGTTTTACTGATGGTAGTAGCTTAAGGGGGAGCTATTATAGTCTTAGTTTAGCGATTAAGAAATACAACATTTGTTGAAGGGCTAGGCCTTTTAGACTAGAATGGATTAGCACTTGATCCTTCCTTAAGCATTTTTATACAGGAGTGCATTATCCTTGGAGCCACCCTGGGCTCCATGCCTCATTAGCTTGGGTGTTAGATAAATCAAAGGCAGCCTCGGAGACAAAGATAAGCAAACTGCAGGCCAGCAAGATGATGATGTATGGATCCAGGAGGCTAATAGGAAAGTATTGACAGGAAAATGGTGTGCTTATCCTGCAATCACTGCATATTGCAATGAGAGCTCCCAAAAGCAGATGGGATACACTTCAGGGAATGTGCAGCTACAAGACTGTTAGGCAGAAATGGATCCTGCGCTTTAAATTCTAACAAGAACTTCATTTCTTTTTAGTGGCAATTCAAACGCATTAGAACATGGAAGGGCACGGGCCACAGCAGACTCTAAAGAGAGAGCATCCCATCTCAGAAGAGCAAGCCCTGGAATTGTTTCCATTCCAGAAGATTTTTTTCTCACCAATATAATCTCTACGCAGCAAGGAATAAACACTTTCTTGTGCTTTCCATGATTATATCTGCTCTATCAGTCTTCAGCACACTATGAAGTTGGCTTCTTAATTCTTCTGCAAGAATCAAAACGAGCATTACCTGAGAAATGTTAACACGGAGAAAAAAAAAATATATATATATATACATATGTGTATATATATTTTAACGTGTTCTGTAGCTAAAACATTTTCAGATTCTTATCTACAATCAATATCTTAAACTAAATTAGACTTTTAGGTCTTAGGCTCAGAGTCTTCTAGTTGTGAGGATTTTTTCTTCTCTTATGGAAATCATGCATTTTGTATATTTTTAAAGCTAATTCAGCCATTTGCAAAATTTTAAAATTTAGTGTAAAAAAATAACAATATGATGACCCTAGTCATTAGAATCACACATTCAGAAAAACATTCATTAATACTCATTTGACCTGAGCCTATTTGGGTACTGCTGTGGGTGGAGGGTTAACTCACAGAATTGATTTTCCAAATCATGATGTACTTGTTCAATCTCTTTCTTCCCTGGCTCAAAATAGGACCCCCTGGTTTGCTTTAAATGATGGGACAGTCAGCTGTTCTTCTGAAATAAGAGTGGCTATGAGTTCTGTGGTTCAACTCTTTAATTTCCAGGACCATGGAAACTAAATATATTTATCCAAATGATGATCTTGCTGTTAGGAGAATTCTGCAACCCCACAAAGGCCTGGGTAGTTTTTGCTTGGAATACCTGCTAGCAACTGCACCACGGTTCTGGTGGAAATGCGTCAGCGTTGGACCCAGGGCACTCTATTACCATGAGAGGCGAAGCTCTGATAGCACTCAGGAAGTGAGCCCCAACCGCACAGATAGTCCCAGGGAAGAAATGAGAGGGCAACAGCCCTGTAAATTGGGGATCAAAAGTTATGGTCATTGATGTGTTAATTTTGCAACTACTGAGATGTTCTATATCATTATCTAAAAACGTAAGATTTTCCCATATTTAAGGCACTAGGGTACTTCATCTCATATACTATACACATGGGTTTAGCAAAACTTACTATTGGAATAGGCGGTGTATCCTAATTCATGACAGACCTTTCATTTTAATTTCTGAATCCTTTGTTCAAAGACAAGTAGAGACAGGTGAAGACTTTGCAGTTCAATTGCATTTATGGGGAAAGTGCAAAAAGCCAATGAAACACCATTGTCAAGTGTGGATTTTGCAGATGACGAAAAGAAGGCCGCCCCCATACCCCCCAAGGTGAAACCACTTGCCAAACTCCAAACAATGAGTACCAGTGCTGAGCTAGAGTCTAGGTCAGCTGACAATGAGTTCAAAGTCTCTACCTTGCTTCGTCTCTGATCAGCAGAGAATAGGGGGAATGCAGAGGTGGAACCCTGCCATAGAACAGCGACTAAAATTGAAAAAAGAAGTGTTATTTTTAAAAAGGAGCTGATTCACAAGAGAGAAACACACTGCTCCCAGGTCACTAGACACCTCTAACACAATTTCATCATTGCAAAGAAAAAGGAATGCAAAGGACTCTCCCTACCGTCCTGCACGTGACCGATGCACTGTGTCACACAGGCCAGACACCCTCAGCAGCTCTCGGTCTGAAGCGGAGGAGACTTTGTCTCTCCTATTCCTCCGCCCTGTCCGAACTGAACTAGAGCTCCACTTACTCTACCAGTAATCTATCAGTACTTAATTCCACATTCTCCGTCCTTTTCCTCCAAGAATTTCTGACTTAACACCTTTCTTAAAATAAGCATTAGAACTACGATTTTGCCAAACCCGAAGGAGATTATAAAAATCTTGCCAAATAAGAACCATTATAAATAAATTACTTTATCACATAATTCAGGGCAATACAATCACTACAGAAATATAAAAGAAAATGTTAATTGGTTTCCTTCGCTTTAAGTCATCCTTCCTAAAACCGGGGCATTATCTTAAACTCAGAGAAAGGTCACATGTTTTCAATATCCGCTTTTCAAGTTTTGCCATCCTTTGCTAGAAGCATGTTCCCTCTCTCTCTCTCTCTCTCTCTCTCTCTCACCACCCACCTCCCACCTCCAACTTCAAAGAGAGGAAATGGCCAAGGAACATCAGAGTTCACTGCAGACAGCTGGTCAGGTTCTCAATTCCATGGTAATGTTAAGAATAATATAGAAATGCGAAGCAAGCGAGGATTTTTATATCATACTTAATGGGGTAGTCTGTTATATCCTAGACGTGACCCAAACGGGATTTTTACTATTCTAACCAGAACCTAATTCAGAACTCCTATCAAGCCTGCAGCGCAGTTTCTCAGAAAGCAGCCCCCACCCTTAGCAGGCTGCAAGGAAGCCAGCCATGCCAATAAACAAATGGGGGTTCACAAAGGGACACTGGAAGAACGGACACAGACTGCCCTAAACGCGCGACCTAATCACGCCTTCCGCCTTCAGTTGGCCGGTGGTGGTCCTGCCATTTATTTCCCCTTCTAAAAACCAGCCCCGCAGACTCCCCACTGGCAGAGGTGCGCCCTTCATCATGTTGTGCCTTTGTTCTGCGGCCCGGGCTGCTTTCTCGGCACTGCCCATTAGCCCCGGGAACATTGTGATTAATGCACCCGCTCCCTGCCCCAGCCGACAGGCAGGCCCGTGGCGGCTCCCCGGGCAGGGCGCGCGCGGCCTCCGCTGTCACTGCGCCTTTAACTGCCCTGCCTTCATCTGCCCGCCCCGCCGCCCGCAGCTGGGCCTCCCCGTGGCCTGGCCGACTGCCTCCTGCACCCTGGGACTCGGGCAGGGTGCGTTCATTACTCATCTGTGACAATAACCCATCGAGTAAGATGTAGAACTCAATTCCAGCAGAAAGACCTATAATGTCGGAGTCAGGAGGTTATCGCTGGGGGACCTGCACCTTGCTCCTCCCCGCTCTTATCGAGAGCTTTACAGCCTCTGCTGGGGCCAGCATCTTGTAAAGCTGAGGGCGGCAGATTTGGCCTCAGATTAGCATACATCTTCCTAAGTGGTACTACATTTAATTAAAAAGTGAGCCCTTAGTTAATTTTTTTCCCCTTACTGTAGCGTGAGGGAAAGAGGAGATGTACGTTTTAAAATCTGGGTTGACTGTGGAGAGGGAAAGGAAAGCGGATCTCCTGAACACTTGTGCCCCTGTTGTTTCTGGCCCTTTCCCCTTCCAGCAGAGGCCATTTCTTTCGCTGGTGCCTGGGAGTCCTCTCCCGCATCCCACCATGCTGGCCCCAAACCCAAAGGGCACCAGACGACACCTGGTGCTCACCCCTGCGATATATTTTTTTGCAACTGTGCTGTCAAACCCCTTCTCATCCGGTTCTGGCTGTGTCTATCTTCCTCTGAGGGGCAATGCGTTTGAGCTTCTCGCTCAAGGTGTGTTTGTGTCTATCACTGACTGGAGCACGGGCGGCTTTCAGGAAATTGCAATTTGATGACAATTAGAAACTTAAATAAAGGGGCCCAAGGGCAAAAGAGGTGGGATCGGGACAGGGAGGGACATCCCTGGAATATGTCTTTTTATCATTTAATCATCTTCCAGGACCATTTACATCACTACACGGAAGTGAAACAGTGTAAGACTCACTTCAGTTTCATTACGTTAAACAGATATTCATCCAATGGTAATAATTAACCAGACATAAGGAAAGATTCACCGCACTTGATAAGAAAATTCAGGTCATGACCGCAGTATCATTGAAAACCAGTCATGCAATTAAATACTATAAACTACTTAAGGTGTTTTTCAGTGATTTCAGAAGCCTTACTCATTGACTGGTAATATTACAGAACCAAGTTTTAGAATATTGGGGAAATACGAAAAAAAAATGACTAAGGGTAATTCCAATTAGGAATTGTTTAAGAAAGAGTAAAACCGGGGCGCCTGGGTGGCACAGCGGTTAAGCGTCTGCCTTCAGCTCAGGGCGTGATCCCGGCGTTATGGGATCGAGCCCCACATCAGGCTCCTCCGCTATGAGCCTGCTTCTTCCTCACCCACTCCCCCTGCTTGTGTTCCCTCTCTCACTGGCTGTCTCTATCTCTGTCAAATGAATAAATAAAATCTTTAAAAAAAAAAAAAAAGAAAGAAAGAGTAAAACCAAGCAAAATAATATAAACCGAGCGTATCAGTCGGTGTTAGTGTAATGATAGTTATGTATATCTTTTCTAAACACTTTGTCCTGACATCAACTTCCTGAAATTCTACGAGTTTAACCTAAATTTTTAGCAAGTTAACGAGTGACCCTCTTATAAACAGCAGTCTCCTAGACAACACAGATCTGCTGTTTTCTGCTTCCGCACTTTTTACCACTTCACGATTTTTCAACTTCTCCTATTGCCACTTCCCCCCATTCAAGCCTGTGCCACTTTCATTAGAAATACGTTAAAATATGTAAAAGAAGTCACTATTATTCCTGTGACTCTTCCTATGTAAAAGAGCATTTCCGAATGCATACAGATATTTGCTTATAGGTAAATGACAGCATTTACAGTTTTTTTTTTTTTTAATGTAGGTGTCATTTGGAAAAGTCTGAGTTAAGAAATCTCAACAGTCTTCTCAGAACCTATAAAAATCATCATACATTGCAATACTCCAAGAAGCAAAAGCATCACTTGTTTCTCAGATATATTCAACTGTGAAGTCCTTTTCCGGGAGCACCTGTGAGGGGTAGCTTCCCATAGAAAACCCTTGGAGAACCCTGTACCTTCCCTTTCTCTGGATGGCATATTAGAGGATGTGCTAATACTGCAACCTCTCACCGAGGGTCATGAGGTGGGAGACAGGATGACGTAGTGAAAAGCAAATGCAATAAAATATGCAAAACTTTTAGTGTAATTCTTGGTCCCTACAAGATAGTATTTGTATTATCACTGTTAAAAGTCACCTTCTCCCTGATGCCCTTCGCAACTGCCCCAGCCAGAATGCTACCTTCCCCAGGCTTCCCTAGCACCCTGCTCTATCAGAGCAGTTACTAATTGCTTTATGATAATCGCTTGCTTGCTTCTTAGAAGAGGGTCATTGTTTTGTTTTGTTTTTTAAGATTTTTTTTATTCATTTGAGAGAGACAGAGAGAGCACAAGCATGAAGAGAGGCAGAGGGAGAGGGAGAAGCAGACTCCCCGCTGAGCCAGGAGCCTGCCATGGGGCTCAATCCCAGAACCTGGAGATCATGACCTGAGCCAAAGGCAGACGTTTAATCATCCAGGCGCCCTGAAGAGGGTCACTGTTTAATTCACTGTTTAATTCACTCTTCCATCCCTACTTCCTAGGGCCATATTGGGCATGTGATTGGCATTAATGGAAGTTTGTTAATATAAATTTTGTTAATATAAATAATATAATATATTATATATAATATAAATAATAAAATGACAGTTTTATTCATCTTTGCATACTGAAATATGGAATGTTTCTAAATATATAACAGGATCAAGACCTGCCCTCTATCACCTCAAAGAAATCAAGGACAATTCAATCATATTATAACAAAACCATATCAATAACTACATCAACCGTGTATTGAGACTATTTTGAGCTGGGCATCGTGGCAGATGCTTTTACATACATTATTGTCCTAATCTTTGTGAAAGTCTCTGAGGTAGATGTTGTTACCTCCACTGGACAAATGAGAAAACTGAGGCCGGAGAGGCAAAAGAGTGCGCCTGGAGTTGAGCAGGGAGTTTAAGGTGGATCACAGATCAGAATCCAGGCTGGACTGAATCCAAATTCTTAAACTGGCTGCTCTACTCTATGGAAAAGGAAACTAAATACGTAGGAGAACACAGTGTTCTGTGATTCTTTCCTCTGTCCTTTGATGGGTCTTCACTAGAAAGGAGGGAAGGAAGAAAAGAAGGAAGGAAGGAAGGAAGGAAGGAAGGAAGGAAGGGAGGGAGGGAGGGAGGGAGGGAGGAAAGAAAGACACCATTCACCTGACCTTACTTACCATCCTGTAAGAGATAGTGGAGTAGAGTGGAAAGCCAACAGGTTTTAGTATCAGTTGCTTTGTTTTTACAAGACAAATTAGTGTGTCTATGCCTTGGTTTTCTTATTACACACAGACATAATGACATTTAATTGTTTTATCAGATAAATATGAGAAATCAAGTACAGTATTTGGTAGACTCACAGAAGATGATACGATTATGACATATTTTGCTCCTTCTTTCCAGAGCAACACCTTCTGAAGGGGAGGCAGAACCTGTTGACTGTGGCTCTCTTCTCCCCGCTCACTCTCTGGCCCCTTTTGACCTCTTCTGAGACCGTCTATCTTACTTTGCTTTATCAAATTCCATCACTGACCTTCTAGTTATCAAAGTCAGTACTCTTTTCTCAATTCTTATTTTCATGTCTTCTGTAATATTTACAACTGATTTGAAACAGTCACCAAGGTTCAAAGATAGGCAGGAAAGAATGAAGTAATCAAGATGTAGCCATTGGACTTTCATTTCTTTTTTTCCACAGCTTTATTGAGGTATAATTAATATAAAAACTACATATTTGATGTATACAATTTGATGAGTCTGGACATGTGTGGATACACCTATAATACCATCACTGTAATCAAGGTAATAAACCTACCCATTGCTTCTGAAAAAATAAATAAATAAAATAAAATAAAATAATGTTTACTAAGGACTTTCCCACTTAAGAAGTAATCCTGTTCACTATATAAAATTTAAAAATTACAAGAAAAATATAAAAAAGAAACTAAAATCACCTGTATGTGCATTATTCAAAAATAAAGCCATTAATATTTGGTTTACTTCCTTTAATTATTTTAATTATGTATATATTATATATATTTAAATTTGGGATAACACTATTTGGAAAGTTTGAGTCTATGTATATCTACTTAACACCATAGCATAACCATTAACCCGTGTATTTAATTTTATTTTAAGCCAAAATTTTCACAGCCAAGTCTTGTACCATAGTTTATTTGACTCTTCTCATTCTATTTAGAATATCAGTATTACGATAAACATTCTTACATATTTCACTATGGAATATAGCATTAAAAATAAGATACATATTAAGTTTGGCAGTGGGTATGTGGGAAATCTCTGTATCATCCACTCAATTTTACTGTGAACCTAAAACTGCTCTAAAGAAATAAAATCTCTAGAAATACGTATGTAAACATTTTTGAATTGTTGATTCAAAAGAAACATTGGGGGCTTTTGTGTGAGAGAAGCCAGGAGTGGCTTCAGATCCAGAAAAGACTGAGAGAAGGGAGAAAGGGCCAAGCAAGAGGGCACCATGCTAGTTTTATGTTTGAAATGCCTAAGCGAGGCCCCATCCTAGAAGGAGGTCTCAGAGTGCACATATTTCAGAAAAGTATCAGGAAGTAGTCCAAGAAAAGCAGCACTATCAAAAGTATTGTTCCAGTGTACAGGTGCTGTGCTGGACCAGAGAGCCAGCTCCAGCCCTACTGAATGAGGACAACTTAAAAAGACCAGCTGCCCTGCAAGACCCCACCTTCCAATCATCCATATGAGTGAAAAATTACTACGGCGTGGGGGAGAATCATGAGCCTGGCTATGCCCTGAGTTTGGTACATATCATTTACCTACTCCTTGAGGGCATCAGTCTGCCCTTTCCTGGGACGCTTATAAGCTCTAGGGAAGACCTAGGACACCTAGATGATGAGGAAAACAAGCTTCCATGTGTACACTTGGAGACCAGACTGGATACCCTACGGCTTCAGAGAGTAGTAATATCCTATTTATTACACGGGGAGCTGGCCATGGCTTTCATGATGTTGTCAATAAGGAATTGGCTATAAGGCAGAGGAACTCACTGGAAGAGAGTCAGTTAATCAGCCCTTGTTGTTGAGTCTTTACCCAGCCTGGTGACTTTACTCACATCTAGTTCACCTTTCCCACTCTTCAGGGAGGGATTTTCATTCCCCTCTCATCTCAGTCGGAACAGGAAGATGTATAATCAGAACACGTGGGGGCAGTATATTAGGGGAGCAAAATCAGAATGAGCATCTCTATAAAAGTGTTTCAAGTTCATTCTTCACCAAAAATGAATTAGTGTGAGGTGTGGGCAATGTTAATAAGATAATATACACTCCCAATTAAGAGTAAATATCAAAAAGAAGCCAAAACTCTAAAAGTCTCTACAACTTATAGCAGCCTAGAGTCCCATCTCAATTTTACCAGGTTTGTCAATTGAGTAGGTTTCAGCAAAACCATGAAGCTGATAAAAACATTATTAATAGAAATACAATTAATAGAAATACAATTATTTATACAATTATTCCATTGGAATTGTTAAGCTACAAAGATGTAGCCACTGAAAACCATTGGCCCACCCCACAAAGAAAATGTGTCCAAGAGATGTAGAGAAACCAATGTAAGAACAGGATTTGAGCCTCTGGATCCAGCTGTTCCTGAAGTCTGAGCCATTTCAGATTCCCCTCTTAGAGAGTTAATAAATCCCCTTTGGATGTTTAAACCATAAATTTAAGTTAGATGAACTGTATAAAAAATAGAAAGATTACCTCAAAGGATATAAATAAAATTATTTTCTTTCTATATTATTTTCTTTCTATATTTTGTCTAAGATTTCAATAGATGAAATAGAGAACTTGTTTAAAGAGAGTTGAAAGTATTTGCTTGTTTTGTCTCTTCTTTAATTGGAAGTCGGTATAGCACAGTAGATGAGAGAAAGTTCTAAATTTGTTAACACCTGGATTTAAGTCTTGGTTGCACCAACTGCTAGCTGGGTGACCTTGTACACACTATGCAACCTCTCTGTGCTTCAGGTACCTCAGGTATAAAGTAAAGGATACTATTGGTACCTGCCTCATAGGGTTGTTGGAACAATTTAATGAATTAGTGCCTGTAACACATTGGCACTTGGTACACTGTAGCACTCTATTAATTTTACTTATTATTATTAAGGGCTAACAGAGTAGAAAACAATCAGGTTGTGGGATTTTTGTTCTGTATAGGCATTTCAGGGATGACAACAGAATAAGCCTGGGAGTGGTAATCACTATACCAGGCTCTTAATCATAAAACTGTAAACGATATTAATGTTGGCCTCCAGAAATACTGAGTAGACCATGGATATAAATAACAGAATAAATCATAAGCATAAAAATAAGTAATTCATCTGAATAACATTCAGTTTCATAATGCCTTGTTATGTCATTTGCAAATGTGACAGTGTGTATATCCCTCAAGATAAATCAAATATAAATGTAAATATAATAATGTAGGTCCTATTCATGCCCTATCAAGCATTCACAATCCTTCTTAACAGAGCTGAAACTTTAAACTCACTGGGTCTCCTCTCCACTGTGTAAATTATTTTGCAAAATAATAAGTAAGTGAAATATTAATCACCCCAATCTCCTAATCTTGACATTGAGATAGAAACTGTAAGTTTGTCTTTGCAGTCACTTTTTTTCCCTCACCTACATTTGCTTAAGCTTTTGATGAGTAAGAAAGAAAATCTGTATCAGAACCATAGCCTTAAGCATGGCAAATTGCTTTTACATAATTGGTTAACCATGTCTAAAATAAAAGCCAAATCTTGATCTTAGTAATGTTGGAGTGGGGAACCTCTCTATTAGTCAAAGTTTTGAGAACTAGTTTTCTTTATCTAATTCAACCTGGATAATTTTAAAAATGTAAGATAAAAATAATTCTATTAATAACTATTGGTAATTGATGATCCATTTGGATGTCATATTAGGCAGAATTGAAATAGAGAACTATTTGATAAGGAGCTTACAAGGAAGGAAAACTATAAACAAATATCTGTCATAAACATAAATGCAAAATCCTCCAGAAAATAGCAAATCAAATCCAACAACCTATGAAAAAAATTATACACAAGAGCAAATGGGATTTATTCCAGCCATGCAAGGCTGGCTCAACATTCAAAAATCAAGTAATGCAATCCATCACATCAACAGGCTAAAAAAGAAAAAGCATACAATCATATCAATGGGTACAGAAAAAGCATTTGACAAAATCCAACACCCATTCATGATTCTTAAAAAAATCTCAGAAATCTATAAATAGAGTAAAATTTCCTCCACTCGACAAAGAATTGTTTACAAAAAGCTTACAAGCAATATCATACTTAATGGTAGGAAACTAGATGTTTTCCTACTATGACCAGGAACAAGCAAGGATGTCTCCTCTCACCACTGCTTTTGAATATTATACTGGATGTCTTAGTAAATGCTAAAAATAAAAAGAAATCTTTTCTTGAAAACATAAGAAAAGGTATAAAGTATACAGATTGGGAAGGAAGAAAGAAAGCTGTCTTTGTTCACAGATGACATGCTTATTTATAGAGAAAATCCCCCAAATCAACAAAAGTTATTGAAACTAAGTGATTATAGCAAGGTTCCAAAGTTGCAAGTTTTATATTTGTTAATATACAAATTCAATTGCTTTCCTATATGCTAGCAATAAAAAATTGAATTTTGAAATTAAAAACACAACGCTTTACATTAACACCAAATAAATGAAATACCTAGGTATAAATCTAACAAAATATGTACCAGATCTATATGAGGAAACTACTAGTCGAATAAATGAAATCAAAGATGGCTTAAATAAATGGAAAGATATTCCATGTTCATAAACAAGAAGGCTCAACATTAAGATGTCAGCTCTTCCCAACCTGACCTATAGATTAAATGCAATCCAAATAAAAATTCTAGCAAGTTATTTTCTGACTATTTACAAACAGATTCTAAAGTTTACTCAGAGAAGCAAAAGACCCAGAAGAGCCAGCACTGTAGTGAAATAGAACGAAAGCAGAGGACCAACACTACCCTACTTTGAGGCTTACCATAGAGCTGTAGTAATCAAGAAAGTGGAATATTGGTGAAAGAATGGACCAATAGATCAATGGATCAGAATAAAGAGCCCAGAAATAAACCCACACAAATATAATCACCTAATCTTTGACAAAGGAGCAAAGGTAAGTCAATGGAGAGAGGATTGGTGCTAGAGCAACTGGATTCCTAGGAGAGAGAGAAAGAAAGAAAGAAAGAAAGAAAGAAAGAAAGAAAGAAAGAAAGAAAGAAAGAAAGAAAGAAAGAAAGAATCAAAATAATGTCCTTACACAGCCCTTTCACAAAATTAATTAAAAATTGGTCATAAAACTAAATGTAAAAATGCAAACCATAAAACTTCGAGAACATAGGAGAACTCTAGGTGACTTTGGGTCAGCAAGTTTTTAGATACATCAAAAGCACAATCTATGAAAGAAAAATATGGCTAAGTTATACTTTATTAAAATCAAAAATCCCTGCTCTGTAAAAGACACTGTCGAAATGAAAAGACAAGCCAGACTGAGAAAAAAATACTTGAAAAAAAAAAAAAAAAAAAAAAAGCCTGACAAAAGATTTGCATCTGGAGGAGTCTGGGTGGCTCAGTAGGTTGAGTGCCTGCCTTCTGTGCAGGTCATTGGGATTGAGCCCTGCATTGGGCTCCCTGCTCAGCTTCTCCCTCCCTGTCTGCCTGTTGTTCCCTCTGTTTGTCCTCTCTCTATCTCTCTGTCAAATAAATAAATAAATATATAATCTTAAAAAAAAAGACTTGTATCTAAAATACATGAAGAATTCTTAAGAAGAAAACAAATAACCCAATTAAAAAATTGGTAAAGATCTGAAAAGATACCTCCCCAGAGAAGACAGGCAGATGACAAATAGACAAGTGAAAAGATGTTCAATGTCATTATGGAATTGCAAATTAAAATAACAATGATATATTGTATACACCTATTAGAATGGCTAAAATCCAAAACATGAGACTGAAGAAAGGGAAATTAGGGAATTCATCCCATTTACAATAGCACCAAAAACCATACATTACCTTGGAATTAACTTGNATAACACCAAAAACCATGCGTTACCTTGGAATTAACTTAACCAGAGACGTAAAGGACCTATATCCTAGAAACTATAAATCACTCTTGAAAGACATTGAGGAAGACATAAAAAGATGGAAAAATATTCCATGCTCATGGATCAGAACAATAAATACNATATTCCATGCTCATGGATTGGAAGAATTAACATAGTTAAAATGTCCATACTACCCAGAGCAATCTACACTTTCAATGCTATCCCGATCAAAATACCGAGGACATTTTTCAAAGAACTGGAACAAATAGTCCTTAAATTTGTATGGAACCAGAAAAGGCCCCGAATCTCCAAGGAACTGTTGAAAAGGAAAAACAAAGCTGGGGGCATCACAATGCCGGATTTCGAGCTGTACTACAAAGCTGTGATCACAAAGACAGCATGGTACTGGCACAAAAACAGACACATCGACCAATGGAACAGAATAGAGAACCCAGAAATGGACCCTCGGCTCTTTGGGCAACTAATCTTTGATAAAGCAGGAAAAAACATCCGGTGGAAAAAAGACAGTCTCTTCAATAAATGGTGCTGGGAAAATTGGACAGCTACATGCAAAAGAATGAAACTTGACCACTCTCTCACACCATACACAAAGATAAACTCCAAATGGATGAAAGACCTCAATGAGAGAAAGGAATCCATCAAAATCCTAGAGGAGAACATAGGCTGCAACTTCTTTGACATCAGCCACAGCAAACTTNAACCTCTACGACATCGGCCACAGCAACCTTTTTCATGACCCATCTCCAAAGGCAAGAGAAACAAAAGAAAAAATGAACTTGTGGGACTTCATCAAGATAAAAAACTTATGCACACCCAAGGAAATAGTCAAAGAAACTAAGAGGCAGTNTCAAAAAAACTAAGAGACAGCCCACGGAATGGGAGAATATATTTGCAAAGGACACCACAGATAAAGGACTGGTATCCAAGATCTACAAAGAACTTCTCAAACTCAATACACGAGAAACAAATAAACAAATCATAAAATGGGCAGAAGATATGAACAGACACTTTTCCAATGAAGACATACAAATGGCTAACAGACACATGAAAAAATGTTCAAAATCATTAGCCATCAGGGAAATTCATTTTTTTAATTTTTTATTATTTTTTAAATGCTTTTTATTATATTATGTTAGTCACCATACAGTACATCCCCTTTGTTGGAGAGGATGTGGAGNTTGCGTATAACACCCAGTGCACCATGCAATACGTGCCCTCCTTACTACCCATCACCTGTCTATCCCATTCCCCCACCCCCCTCCCCTCTGAGGCCTCCAGTTTGTTTCTCATAGTCCACGTCTCTCATGTTTCATTCCCCCTTCTGATTACCCCCCTTTTCTTTATCCCTTTCTTCCCCTACCGATCCTCCTAGTTCTTATGTTCCATAGATGAGAGAAATCATATGATAATTGTCTTTCTCTGCTTGACTTATTTCACTTAGCATTATCTCCTCCAGTGCCGTCCATGTTGCAGCAAATGTTGAGAATTCGTTCTTTCTGATAGCTGAGTAATATTCCATTGTATATATGGACCACAGCTTCTTAATCCAGTCATCTGTTGAAGGGCATCTCGGCTCCTTCCACGATTTAGCTATTGTGGACATTGCTGCTATGAACATTGGGGTGCATATGGCCCTTCTCTTCATTACACNCCAGTGCACCATGCAATACGTGCCCTCCTTACTACCCATCACCAGTCTATCCCATTCCCCCACCCCCTCCCCTCTGAAGTCTTCAGTTTGTTTCTCATAGTCCATAGTCTCTCATGTTTCATTCCCCCTTCTGATTACCCCCCTTTTCTTTATCCCTTTCTTCCCCTACCGATCATCCTAGTTCTTATGTTCCATAGATGAGAGAAATCATATGATAATTGTCTTTCTCTGCTTGACTTATTTCACTTAGCATTATCTCCTCCAGTGCCGTCCATGTTGCAGCAAATGTTGAGAATTCGTTCTTTCTGATAGCTGAGTAATATTCCATTGTATATATGGACCACAGCTTCTTAATCCAGTCATCTGTTGAAGGGCATCTCGGCTCCTTCCATGATTTGGCTATTGTGGACAATGCAGCTATGAACATTGGGGTGCATATGGCCCTTCTCTTTACTACGTCTGTATCTTTGGGGTAAACACCCAGTAGTGCAATGGCTGGGTCATAGGGTAGTTCAATTTTTAACTTTTTAAGGGACCTCCACACTGTTTTCCAGAGTGGCTGTACCAACTTGCATTCCCACCAACAATGTAGGAGGGATCCCCTTTCTCCACATCCTCTCCAACAATTGTTGTTTCTTGCCTTGTCTACTTTTGCCTTTCTAACTGGCGTAAGGTGGTATCTCAGTGTGGTTTTGATTTGAATTTCCCTGATGGCTAATGATTTTGAACATTTTTTCATGTGTCTGTTAGCCATTTGTATGTCTTCATTGGAAAAGTGTCTGTTCATATCTTCTGCCCATTTTATGATTTGTTTATTTGTTTCTCGTGTATTGAGTTTGAGAAGTTCTTTGTAGATCTTGGATACCAGTCCTTTATCTGTGGTGTCCTTTGCAAATATATTCTCCCATTCCGTGGGCTGTCTCTTAGTTTTTTTGACTGTTTCCTTGGCTGTGCAGAAGCTCTTTATCCTGATAAAGTCCCATAAGTTCATTTTATCTTTTATTTCTCTTGCCTTTGGCGATGTGTCGTGAAAAAGGTTGCTCTGGCCGATGTCATAGAAGTTGTTGCCTATGTTCTCCTCTAGAATTTTGATGGATTCCTGTCTCACATTGAGGTCTTTCATCCATTTGGAGTTTATTTTTGTGTATGGTGTGAGAGAGTGGTCAAGTTTCATTCTTTTGCATGTAGCTGTCCAATTTTCCCAGCACCATTTATTGAAGAGACTGTCTTTTTTCCACCGGATATCTTCTCCTGCTTTATCAAAGATGAGTTGCCCAAAGAGCCGAGGGTCCATTTCTGGGTTCTCTATTCTGTTCCATTGGTCTATCTGTCTGTTTTGTGCCAGTACCATGCTGTCTTTGTGATCACAGCTTTGTACTACAGCTCGAAATCCGGCATTGTGATGCCACCAGCTTTGTTTTTCCTTTTCAACAGTTCCTTGGAGATTCGGGGCCTTTTCTGGTTCCATACAAATTTAAGGACTATTTGTTCCAGTTCTTTGGAAAATGTCCTCGGTATTTTGATCGGGATAGCATTGAAAGTGTAGATTGCTCTGGGTAGCATGGACATTTTAACTATGCTAATTGTTTCGATCCATGAGCATGGAATATTTTCCCATCTTTTTATGTCTTCCTCAATGTCTTTCAAGAGTGATTTATAGTTTCTAGAATATAGGTCCTTTACGTCTCTGGTTAAGTTAATTCCAAGGTAACGTATGGTTTTTGGTGCTATTGTAAATGGGATGGATTCCCTAATTTGCATTTTTATACACAAATAATGAGACTGAAGAAAGAGAAATTAGGGAATCCATCAGGGAAATTTAAATCAAAACCACACTGAGATATCACTTTATGCCAGTTAGAATGGCAAAAATTGACAAGGCAAGAAACAAAAATTGCTGGAGAGGATGTGGAGAAAGGGGATCCCTCTTACACTGTTGGTGGGAATGCAAGTTGGTACAGCCACCCTGGAAAACAGTGTGGAGTTCCCTTAAAAAGTTAAAAATCGAGCTACCCTATGATCCAGCCATTGCACTACTGGGTATTTACCCCAAAGATACAGACGTAGTGAAGAGAAGGTCCATATGCACCCCAATGTTCATAGCAGCATTGTCCACAATAGCTAAATTGTGGAAGGAGCCGAGATGCCCTTGAACAGATGACTGGATTAAGAAGATGTGGTCCATATATACAATGGAATATTACTCAGCCATCAAAAAGAACGAATTCTCAACATTTGCTGCAACATGGACAGGACTGGAGGAGATAATGCTAAGTGAAATAAGTCAAGCAGAGAAAGACAATTATCATATAGTTTCACTCATTTATGGAACATAAGAAATAGGAAGATTGGTAGGAGATGAAAGGGAAGAATGAAGGGGGGGTAAACGGAAGGGGGAATGAACCATGAGAGACTATGGACTCTGGGAAACAAACTGAGGGCGTCAGAGTGGAGGGCTTGGGGGAATGGGATAGGCCAGTGATGAGTATTAAGGAGGGCACGTATTGCATGGTGCACTGGGTGTTATATGCAAGTAATGAATCATGGAACATTGTACCAAAAACTAGGGATGTACTGTATGGTGACTAATATAACAAAATAAAAAAATTATTATAAAAAGAAAGAAAGACAGTTTGGCAATTTTTTCTTTACAAAGCTTAACACATTCTTATCTTATGATCCAGCAATTGCATTACTAGGTATTTGCCCAAGTGGGTTGCAAAATTGTGTCCACACAAAATCAGTGCAAGAATATTTACAGCAGCTTTATATTTGCAAATATTGGGAGCAACTCACATGTTCTTAAATAGGTGAATAAACACACTGTGGTACATCTATATAATGAAATGTTATTCTCCAAAAAAAAAAAAAAAAGATGGGAAAGGAGGAGGAGGAGAGGAAGAGGGAGAAGGGGGAATAATGAGCTATCAAGCCAAAAAAGATAAGAAGGAACCTTAAATGCATATTGTTAAGTGAAAGAAGCCAATCCAAAAAGGCTGCACCCTGTATGATTCTAACTACATGACAATCTATAAAAGGCAAAGTTATGAAGAAAGTGAAGAGATCAGTAAGGGAAGGGATCAAAAGGAAGAACATGAGAATTTTTAGAATATTCTGATACTGTAACGGTGAACACATAATACTGTGCATTTGGCAAAATTCACAGAACTGCACGACACAAAGAATGAACCCTAACCTAAACTATGGACGTTAGTTAATAATAATATATCAATATCGGCTCAACAGTTATAAAAAATGTACCACACTCATGCAAGTTAGTAGTAGGGGAACCAGGGGAGGAGGTGGGGCAGGAAGTACATAGCAACTCTGTACTTTCTGTTCAATTTTTCTGTAAATCTTTAAACTGCTCTAAAAATTAAAATTTATTAAAAAAACATCTATTTGATTCCTAAAAATCTTTTATCAAATAACAGTTGCATGAATGAATAAAGTAAAAGTCTACAGGTTGGATTTATTTGGTAAAATTACACAATTAAATAGTGGATATGCCACAGAGAGAGAATATCATGTAAAATCCAATGCTAATTATACAGATGAACCCCTCAGCGTGCACATTCATACACACACACCACACACACACACACACAGAGTCCATATGGTCAAATTAAGGCTCAGTGAAGACCATTAGGAAAGCACATTCCACAAAAGGTGGACAGAGATTCTCTTCCTGACCTGTTAACGGAAAATGAAAAATGAAAACTCATTGTATTTTTATGTTTGCTAGTCAACTGATGTCTATCATGCAGTGAAGTCTATTCTCTGTAAGCCCTTTGCAGTTGCCTTTGCATTTTAGCTATGCCATCTGAGTGAAACAACTAATGAGAATAAATGGGGTCAGCCCTGACGAGAAGCGATTCTGGGAATGTGGGCTTAGGAGCACACTATTGATCGATGTGCTATTGGTCAGAGGGCCCTACTCAGAAGTCATCAATGGTTAAATGTCAGCCTTGGGCCATATTGAGTAGTCGTCCTCAAGGGGTCAGTCCTGCACCTGGTGCTGTTTAATGTTTCCACGAGTGACGCCAATGATGTGCTCTAGATTGTGTTTCTTAAGCTGGGTCATAGTTTGGCAAAGATGATAATTCATAACGTACATGATATGGTGAAGTAGGGAGAGGTGAAAACAGAGTGACTCACAGAGGGCAAGCGCAAGGAAGTTTGTTTTATACGTGTCAGAGTGGTCTTGCTATGAAATCTCCACCTGCTCTCTGCCTTCCTTTGGCTGACAGACTGTCCCTAAATGCACGTGAGCAGGGTCTCTACTCCCCCGAGTGAAACCACATCTTTCTTTGCTGGATTGGGCCCCAGTGAGAAGCCTAAAATGGACTGGGGCTGGGGAAGATTCTCGAACGCCCCTGACATGTATATTGGCAGCATTTTTAGCCTTCACATTACTGTTCACTGTCAGTTTACGGAGGCTGCAGGGATCTCCCGGAGACCAGCTGCCATTGGAGCTGTTTATAACGCCCAGAATGACTTTATTGACCAAAAGTGAAAATCTTATAAATCTAATATTTTAACTGATTAGCTTAAAGTATATGTATTTTTTCCTACTGCTTAAAAAGATAAAACGTATGGCTTTATTTTCATGGTACGATGTTTATTCATGACATAATAGTAAGTAGTGCGGCAATTCTGAAAATGAAAAAACAATCATTATGAATGAGGGTGGACAAAGAGGCTGCACTTTGGAGTGGCGCTTTGGAAAAAAAGAAATATTTGGATGAAACAGGGGAATTTTCTTTAAAATACTAATAAGCACTGGTCTAAAGCGGGACTTCTCAAGCACGGCTGCTAGGGGGGCCGGGTACTTCTTTGTCGTAGGGGTCGGCACCGTCAATGTTCAGCTGCGGCCTTGCGTCTACCCAGTGCATGCAGTAGTGCGCCCTCACTTATCATGAGCAAAAATGTCTTGCAATTAGCCCAGGGTGGTGGGCACTTGAAGGGGCAACCATCCCCCGCCCCACTGAGAGCCGCTGCTATGAAGGAGAGATGTTAGAGACCCAAAAGCTCATTTTCTAAATGAAAGAGTTAAACGACAGTAAGATTAACTTCGTCAAAGCCAGAAAACAAGGGAGAGGCAGATTCAGACTACAACCCAGGGCTCTGGCTGCTAGTCTTGGCTCTTTCATAACTTCATTCTGCATCCATGGACAAAGTCTAGGAGACCAGGCTTGGATAGCCTTTTTCCAGCAACACCAGGCACTTGGGCTATCTTTGAATGTGCTGTGAGTGATTGCTACAGCTCTAGAATCCCTCGGGAGCTGGGCAGATGACATACTCTGAAACGCTCAGGACAGAGTCATGATTACTTCAGGGTAGTGAGAAGGAAAAGGAGAAGTTCGTGGAGGCAGTGAATCCTCAAAGCTGAAAGTAATCTGAATTCACTGCTGTAATTTCAAGAAATCCACTGCAGTAAATCAAAGCTTCTGGGGGGAGCAGGCCTAGCTATCTTGCAAATAAAATGATAAAGGCCTCCATTTATTGTGTCATCATAAACATTCCAGAGTTTCTGTAAATTAACCTGACCCGCATCTCAAAAAAATGTGAGTGAACACTAAAAGCACAGAGATAAAAGTAAAAATTGGTAAACTAGATTTCATCAAAGTTTAAAAGTTTTGTGTTTTGGGGCGCTTGGGTGGCACAGTCGTTAAGTGTCTGCCTTCAGCTCTGGGCGTGATCTCGGTGTTCTGGGATCGAGCCCCGCATCAGGCCCCTCAGCTGGGAGCCTGCTTCTTCCTCTCCCACTCCCCCTGCTTGTGTTCCCTCTCTCTCTCTGTCAAATAAATAAATAAAATCTTTAAAAAAAAATTTGTGTTTCATGAAACACCATCAAGGAAATGAAAAGGCAAAAAAAAAAAAATTTCACAGAACGGGAGAAAATGTTTGTAAGTGGTATATTTGATAGACTTGTATCCCAATTAAAACTCTTACAACTCAATAATAAAAAGAACTCAATTTAAAAATGGACAATAGCTGAATAGACATTTATCCATAGAAGATATAAAATGGCCAATAAGACCATAAAAAGATGCTTCCCATCATTAGTCATCAGGAAAATGCAAATCAAAACCATAATAAGATACCATCTCACTCACTAAAATGCCTATAATCACAAAGAGTAGACAATAACAGTTGTGGATGTGGATGCAGGGAAACTAGAACCTCGCGATCCATCAAAAAGAGATGAAAACACGTCTGCAGAAAAGCTTATATACTCATGTTTGTAGCGGTATTATTCACACCAGCCAAAAAGTCGAAATGACTCAAATGTCCATCGACCAATGAATGGATAAACAGAATATGGTATATCTACACAACGGAATACCATTGGCAACAAAAAGGAAAGTACGGTTGCATCCTACAACATGGGTGGACCTCAAGAACATGCCAAGCAAAAGAAGCCAGACACAAAAGGACACACATTGTATAACTGCACTTTATATAAATACACAAAATGTCCAAAAAAGGCAAATATAAAAAGACAAAGTAGGTTAGTCTAGGGCTGAGAGCAGGAATGGGGAATGGCTGTAATTAGGTACAAGTTTTCTTCTGCGTACAGTAGCAATGTTCTAAAATTATGTTACAGTGATGGTTGTAAGCTCTGTAAATATGCTAAAATCTACTGAATTGGATACTTAAAATGGGTGGACTTATGGTATATAAATTATATTTGAATAAAACTGTTTTTAAAAATTCCTTTAAGATGAATGAAACAGGGAGCCACAGCTGGGAGAAGAGTCACAATACATGTCCAACAGTGTATGTACCCCACCCTCAAAACAGTGGATGAAATCTGAACTTTTTTTTATCTTAACAGGAGTAACGAGTAAAAGAAGTAATAGGACATTCCCAAGAGAATATTGCTCAGTGTGCATCATTAATATGACACAATAGATATTAGGTGAAGATTATAATATTAAAATCAAATGACAGGTAATGAGCTAGAAGGTTTTGATAAGAGTCCTTTATTGCAGCAAGTATAATTATAGAATAAGTTTATACTCCGTATCAGTTAGTTTCTAATAGCAGTGCCCCCAAAGGAACAACAACAACAACAAAGGGTGTGGCTGAAGTTCAAATAGCAAAACACTGTGCCAAAAGACTGACTGAGGGAAGGAAAAAAAAAAGCATTTCAAAGTGGTTAGAGAAGAACGTCTAGTCTCCAAACAAGTGATATCACGGCAGTTTCTTTGCAAATGCAGAGTATAAAAGATAAGGGGAACATAATATGCTACTGTGGGTAGATAATAGCAAAAAAAAAAAAAAAGTTCATCTCAGTTCAAAAGCCTCACGTTGAGTCTTGATTGCTGAGGCATTCAAGGAGTTCTTTCAGATGGCTGTAACTTATCTTCCCAGTTTTCAACATCCCCTACAAGTACCTTCCCTCCACTCCTTTTTTTCACACACCATGCACTTTCTCTACCTCATCCCACCTCCCCTGATGCTTAGCGTTCAGTGTCCTTCCCCAACCCTCACCTGATGAAATCTTGCTCAATTTTCAAAGGCAAGCTTAAAAGTCCCCTTCTTCCATGAAGCTTTCCTTGGATCACTTTCCTGGAAATACTTCCCACAACACTTTGTATATTCCTCCTGGCATTTATCCTATCTTTATATTCCAGCTCTCTGGGCGACCATCTTGTCTTCCTCCTCTAGTATAAACTCCTTCAAGCAAGCAGTTGTGCTTCCTATCTTTCTATTTCTAACTAGTATTGCGACCGGAAAAGGCTAAGCTCAATACATTCTTAATGAAATTTCCAAAGTAAGGAGTAAAGAAGGTTCCACCTTAAAACAACTGATCAAATCTACCAAATCTACATCCCATATCAGTTTCTAATAATAGTGTCCACAGGAACCATACCAAATTACCAAATTAGAAGTGATAAGAGACTGACTCTCTCTACGTATTTGCTATAATTAGCAAGAGGCAATGGTGTCTTAATAGAATGAAAGAAGATATTTTAATGATGATAATAGCAAAAACCCCATAAATATCCTTTTAAATGTATTTGTGGCAATCAATTTAAATTCTAACATTCTCCAGCTGTTAACTATATAACAAAATAAGTTAAATAAATCCCAGGGTTAATTAGGAATGTTGCAGATAGGAAACAACATAAAGCAAGATAATTATTCCATGTAAAGTGCTAATTCCATTAACAACATTTAACAGTACAGAGAAAAGTTTTATGATAATGAAAAGGAAACAAAATATAAGAACCTTAAATTATATTATTTTTCTTATTCTTGGTAATAAGAAAAAACTCTTCGGGGGTACACATTTATTTATTCAGTAAATCAAGCTAACAACCCAAATATATTTAGTATGCTGTATGCCAGAAATTCGCACTAGGTGTTGAGGAAACCAAAACTGTTCATAAAAAGGTATAGATAGATTAAAATTTAAGTGAAATTAAAAAGTCAAATGTATTTTAGGTTCTAATGGGTACAGTAGGAACCCAAATGAGCCTATACTCAATTCTACCCTGACAGTTAAGTGGTTCAGAAAAGGTTTAGCAGAGGAGAGAAGCCTTGAGCTGAGTCTGGAAAATCTTGAAGGATGAGTAGGCTGTCATTGGTGGGGGTATGGAGAAGGAGAAAAGGACAAGAAGCCTTCCTTCCAGGAGGAAGACTGGGAGCAAAAGCAAAAACTGAGAACCATCAGCGTATCCTGGGAACTACAAACAGATCATTCTGTCTGAGCGCAACAGGAGATGCAAAAAGAAAGTAGTCAGAGAGGTTTGCTAAGCTAAGAAGTTTGAACATGAGTCATTGTGGATCTTTGAAGAGTTTTAAGCTGGCAATGTGCTGGTGTATTTGCATTTCAGAAAAACCACTTTGCTGGGAAGGAAGAAGATGAATTAGAGGGAAACAAGGCTAGAAGAGATGTAATTAGGAGAATCTTCCAGTACCCTAGTCCAGAGCTGATGAAGGCAGGACACGTGGTAGTGAGGGCAAAGAGAGGTGACAGATAGGAGATATATTTAGGAAGCTGATTCAAGCAGACACGGTGATTAATGGCAAGTAAAGAAGAAGAGACGATGAGGAGTTAGGGTTTCGGGTTAGGCAATTGGGGCATGTCATTTTTGTTAGAGGAAAAATGGAAGAATTTGCCGTTAATGAGAAGATGATGAATTCTATTTCAGATATCTTAGGTTTGAGGAAAATGTGAGACATCTAAATGGTAATTTCCAGCAGGCAGTTGGATTAATGTGTCTGGAGATGAGAGAGAGGTAGGCTGGAATTAGACATTTAAGAGTCAACTCCAACACCATGTATTTGTTAATTCAGTCCACAGTAGAGGGTAAGACTTCCAAGGCCAATGTGATGAGTCTGAAGATAACTCAGAGTTGGGAGGAACCTCAGGAAGCACCAGCGTTCAACCACAAAATGGAAGAGGCTGCTACTTCAAAGGAAATGCTCCTGCATGCCAGCTGCGATATCTTACCCATATCGGCCTCTACTGCCATTTTATCTCCCCCTAATCTACGCCTAGTGGAACCTTTCCTAACCCTTCTTTACTAACATTTTAACAAGTGCTATCATGAAAAATTCTCTTCCAGGGAGTCTCAGCTCTGTTGGAACAAGTTATGGACAACTTTATCTCTCCCTAAGCCAAGAAAAATTCTTTAGAAAATCCCTTGGCACAAGAAGGAAAAAAGTGCATCAAAAAAATAAAAGCATGTCCATGCCTCTTCCCTCCCTATGTCACAACTTTTAAAAAAACTGCACCCTGTTTAATTTAATTAATTCATTAAGAGTTCACTTTTTGCAATTAACATACTGATCTGTCTATATATGGCACTATAGAGTTAAGCAGATAGGAAGCCTTGATAACTGATAATTGGTTCAATTTAAGCTCTAGTATCACATGATTGATAACTGACAGCTTGGAAGTGGTTAAAGTATCAGAGAAAATTCCTGGGCCACAATCCTATCCAACACAGGACTAGAAGTCCTAGCCAGAGTAATAAGGCAAGAAGAAATAACAAACATACATATCAGAAATGAAGAAGGAAAATGATCTGTTTGTAGATCACATATTCTTAATATAGAAAATCCTAACACTGCTGAAGAGACATTCTTTTTCCCATTGGATATTCTTTCCTGCTTTGTCAATGATTAATTGACCATATAGTTGTGGGCTCATTTCTGGGTTTTCTATTCTGTTCCATTGACCTATGTGTCTGTTTTTGTGCCAGCACCATACTCTTTTGATAACTACAGCTTTATAATATAACTTGAAATGCAGAATTGTGATGCCTCTAGCTTTGATTTTCTTTTTCAAGATTGCTTTGGCTATTTGGGGTTTTTGTGGTTCCATACAGATTTTAGGATTGTTTGTTCTAGCTCTCTGAAAAATGCTGGTGGTATTTTGATAGGGATTGCTTTAGATGTATAGATCATTTTGGGTGGTATAGATATGTTAATGATATTTGTTCTTCCAATCCATGGGCATGGACTGTCTTTCCATTTCTTTGTGTCATCTTCAATTTCTTTCATCAGTGTTATATATTTTCAGAGTACAGGTCTTTCACTTCTTTGGTTAGGTTTATTCCTAGTTATCTTATTGCTTTTGGTGCAATTGTAAAAGGGATTGGTTCCTTATTCTCTCTTTCTGCTATTTCATTATTGGAGTATAGAAATGTAAAACTTTCTGTACATTGATTTTGTATCCCGTGACTTTACTGAATTCATTTATCAGTTCTAGCAGCTTTTTTGGTGGAATCTTTCGGGTTTTCTAAATATAGTATCACATCATCTGCAAATAGTGAAAGTTTTTCTTCTTCCTCACTGATCTGGATACCTTTTATTTCTTTTTGTTGTCTGATTTCTGTGGCTAGGACTTCCAGTACTATGCTAAATAAAAGTGGTGAGAGTGGACATCCCTGTCTTGTTTCTGACCATAGAGGAAAAGCTCTCAGTTCTTGCTGATTTAGGATGATATTAACTAGGTATTTCGCATATGGCCTTTATTCTGTTGGGAAAACTGGACAGCAACATACAAAAGAATGAAACTTGACTACTTTCTTACACCAAATACAAAAATAAATTCAAAACGGATTAAAGACCTAAATGTGAGACCTGAAACCATAAAAATCCTAGAAAAGAACACAGGCAATAACTTCTTTGACATCAGCCATAGCAACTTCTTTCGAAATATGTCTCCTGAGCCAAGGGAAACTATTGGGACTATATCGAAATAAAAAGCTTCTGCACAGCCAAGGAAACAATCAACAAAACTAAAAGACAACCTATGGAATGGGAGAAGATATTTGCAAGTGACATATTCAATAAAGGGTTAGTATCTAAAATATATAAAAAACTTACAACTCAGCACCCAGAAAACTACTAATACAATTTAAAAATGAGCAAAAGACATGAACAGACATTTTTCCAAAGCAGACATACAGACGGCCAACAGACACATGAAAAGATATTCAATACCACTGATCATCAGGGAAATGCAAATCGAAACTATAATGAGATATCACCTCACACCTGTCAGGATGGCTAAAATCAACACAAGAAACTACAGGTATTGGGAGGATGTGGAGAAAGGAAAGACCTCTTGAACTGTTGGTGGGAATGCAAACTAGTGTAGCCACTCTGGAAAACAGTATGGAGGTCCCTCAAAAAGTTAAAAATAGAACTATCCTCTTATCCATCAATTGTACCACTAGGTATTTACCCAAAGAATACCAAAATACTAATTCAAAGAGACACATGCACCCTGATGTTTATAGCAGAATTATCTGCAACAGCCAAATTACAGAAGCAGCATATTTATGGAATGCATGAAGAAGAAGTGTCATTCATTCATATATATATATATATATATATATATATAATGGAATATTACTCAACCATAAAAAAGAATGAAATCTTGCCATTTTCGGTGACATGGATGGAGCTACAGAGTATTAAGCTAAGTGAAATAAGTCGGTCAGAGAAAGACAAATACCATATGATTTCACTCATATGGGGAATTTAAGAAACAAACAAATAAGCAAAGGAGAAAAAGAGAGAGAGACAAACCAGGAAACACTCTTAACTATAGAGAACAAACTGATGGTTACTAGAAGGGAAATGGGTAGGGGAATGAGTTAAATAGGTGACGGGAATTAAGGAGTGCATTGTTGCGATGAGCACTGGGTGATTATGGAAGTGCTGAATCACTATATTGTACAGCTGAAACTATTGTTACACTGTATGTTAACTAACTGGAACTTAAATAAAAATTAAAAAAAAAAGAAAATCCTTAAAGATTCCACCAAAAACTATTAGAACTAATAAAATCAGTAACAGTGCAGGATATAAATCAGCATACAAAAATCAGTTGCATTTCTATACCTAACAACAAACTATTTATAAAAGAAATAAAGAAAATGATCCTATTTACAACAGCATCAAAATAATAAAATACATAGGAATTAATTTAATAAGGAGGTGAAAGTTCTGTGCTCTGAAAATTAAAAGACACTGATGAACCAGATTGAAGAAGACACAAAAAAATGGAAAGATATCCATGTGCAATAGATCAGAATTAATATTGTTAAAATGTTCATACCATCCAAAGCCATCTACAGATTCTACATAAGCCCTATCAAAATTCCAATGACAGTTTTCACAGAAATAGCAAAAACGACCCTAAAGGAGTCACAAAAGACCCTGAATAGCCAAAGCAATTGTGAGAAAGAAGAACAAAGCTAGAGGCATCACAGTTCCTGATCTCAAACTATATTACAAAGCTATAATAACTTAAACAGTATGATATTGGCATAAAAACAGAGTAATAAAACAGAATCAAGAGCCCACACATATATCATCAAATAATATTTGACAAGGGAGACAAGAATATTCAATGGGAAAAGGATAGTCTCTTCAATAAGTGCTGTAGGGAAAATGAAAAATTCACATGCAAGAGAATGAAATGCACACACACAGACACACACACACACACACACATACACACAGGAATATTATTCAGCCATAAAAAAGAAGCAAGTCCTGCCATTTGCAGCAAAATAGATGGACCTTGAGGGCATTATGCTCAGTGAAATAAGTCAGACAGAGAAATACAAATACTGTATGTTTTCACTTAAACGTAGAATATAAAAAAGCCTAAATTCATAGAAACACAGAATATAACGGTGGTTTCCAGGGGCTGTGGGTGAGAGAAATGGAGAGAATTTGGTCAAAGAGTACAAACATCTCTCTGACATGATTAGATATTTATTAAGAATAACTAATAGCTGATTTTATAATGATTATATGCTGTAACATATGATTAGCTAAATAATCGCTATTATTTATTAATAACCATGAATTAATATTCTAGCCCAACAGAATAGAATAAGACAAAACCAGAAAGGAAGATTACAATCAGAGAAGAAAGTGATCAAGGGTCTAAATATGTTTCATGTGTCATTTGCCCATCAATCCACTAATTTATTTCATCTTTATTATTTACTGTTTGACACCTATTTTTGATATTTTCTTTTCCCATCTGGTCTTAACCCCTCTGAGCCTGACCTAGCTATTTTCTCACAGGCTCCAAACATGGAATATCTGATTTATTGGAAGTTAGCTAACATCCTGATGGAGAAGCCCAGGCAACTCTCGGGTGTGCAGCCTTGTGCAAAGGCAGCTGGATGCATATTGATCAACAGGGAAGCCATAGGACCCCGAGGCTGTGGTGGAGGGATGCTGGTAGGGTTAGGTAACACCGCCCCAAGTAATTATATCCCTTAGAGGCCAGACAACACGTCTCTGTAGTTCAGTTTCATGCTCAAAGCTTAACACCATGTCTGGCACTCAGTAGATGCTCAATAGAAGTTGAATGAATGAATGAATGAATGAATGAACGACTCTAGGGTAAGAAAGTAGCAATCTAGCTTCCCGAACGTTTTCATCCTGAATGGCCTTGAAATTCCAGCAAGAGTAACTTTATTGCAAAACAGTTCAACGAAATAAGGTCCGTGCATCTTCAAAGCCAACTGCACAGGGGTGCTTACCTGGCTTGGATGTGCGCCCACATATGGAGCTGCACAAGCACCAGGCAGGCCAGACCCACACGGGCAGGAAGAAACTAGAGGGAGGGGTGGCCTTTCTCCCTCACTGTCTCCTTCCGTAAAGCGTTCAAGGGCCCTGAGGGTAGGGGCCATGGCCCACTGCCTCAGTGGTAACCGGGGGCTGCTCGGCTTTTCAGCTTCTGTTGACCACAATTTTCATGCTTCGATCTTTTTCATCTCTGCATCGGGAGGACAATCTCTGTTCCGTTTCAGACATCTGCTCTCCTTAATGAACTATTTTTCAAGCACCAAACCCTGTTCACATCATCTAAACCAGCGACAGCCTAGCATGCGGTTTTTATCCTAATCCATGACTTTTAAAGTCCTAACCTAATTCCCATCGTTTTATGTCTTGGAGATTCACTCTGAATAGTCTTCCTATTTGCTAGGGCTTCTCTCTCTCTCTCTCTCTCTCTCTCTCGTTTTGTCTGTTTTTGTTGTCGTTTTGCTTGTCGTTTATTGTTTTGTTCTCAAGTTACTTCTGGGTCTAGAATGTTTTTCATGCTAATAGGTGCCAGGTACTGAAAGAAATTATGTTCTAAATTATCTAATTTTAGCCCATACTTCAACCCTGCACGGCAGATATTATCATTCCCATTTTACAGGGGAGAATAACGTGACCAGAAAAATTCAGTTATTTGTGCAAGGACACAGAACCAGCCAAGTCAGGAATCCAACCCAGTCTCTTCTGAAAATACAGGCGGTTTCCTTTTTATTATCTGGCATCACCGAAAATTAGAAATAGACTTGGAAGGAAAAAAATCAGCTCTCTCTATGAGATAACAACTCACATATCCAGATACATTTAGAGAAAGCAAGCAGAAGTATTCCTTTTGGTTTTATGGTTCTTTCTCCAAGCAGGCACGGAGGGCTCCTAGGAGACAAAGAAAGGACTATCTCAAAGCTCCTCTCTATTCCTCGCAAGCGCTGAGCCAAGGCTGCTTCAAAACGGGAATCCTGTGCCAGAGTTTGAAATCTTCAGTTCGCTCAGCAGTGACAGCTTTTATTTGAACACAGTTGCTCGGTGGGTTTTATGTTTCTTTTTTCCTAAGAGCTCTGGGTCTCTTCTCATTTGTAACGGTTGATTTTTTCTCGCTTGCCACTGAGACAGGACGAGCTGTTCAGAGAAATGGGAGCACTGTGACAGGGAGCGCGCAGGATCTGGACCGAGGCAGGCAGAGAGCAGCCCAGGCCAGGGCCCAGCCTGCCACAGACAGGAACTGTGGCCCAGGTTTTCTGGAGCTCCCAGAAGCCAGGGACCTCCAGTCAGACATTCCTGGGCATGAACCTTCCATTACATTTTTGAAAGACTCTAGTCAGTTGTATGACCACCTACGTGGGGCAAACCAAACACTTGCACTGCTCCACCCTTTTCCCCACTTTTTTTAAATGATTTTTTCTTTTCGAGTCATGTGATCAACACTGTGAACCATGATAAGCAACACACGTTTACTGTACTGTGTCTTCACCTCTCAATTTTTCACCACATTAATGATTTCTACCTAGTGACCATTTAGAACCGAGGCTAGGCTGCAAGTTTCTCAACTATCACCATCGCTGACTAAAAACCTAAGTGTTGGTCAACCTTCCTAGCTGCTTGTGAGGAAATGGCATCGCTAAGGCCATTTTTTTTTTTTACAAAGGACGCAAATTTGGCCCCTCGAAACAGGCAGATAAAAAACAGATGGATTTTTATCTATTCATTCAAAGTGGGGGGGAGGGGCCAAGTGATTTGTGTGTTCTGTGTATCTCTCTGAGAGGACAATAAACTGATTGAGAGGGGTTTTTTAGGAAAAGAAAAGCAGACTCCCAACTGAATCAGCAACCATCCCTCTGGATGCCAGCTGACCTCGATGGAGATTTAGTGCTAGATTTAAAAGGCTTTGTTTACAGACAATTAAAAACCACATAAATTTAAATTGTCAAAGAAGAAATGGTTCCCAAAGCCTCTAACAGCTCAATAGCCCCTCCCCAGCACTGTGCAGGAAAGACCCAGAGGCAAATACAAAGCCACTAACCCAAATGCCTGTGGAGTTTGCCAGGAAGCCAAATCCTGCTGCTGCTGCTGCTATCTAAAAACAAAACCTTACAGGGCTTCAAACGTAGCTTCTTTGAGTGCTAATCCAAGGCGAGAAGGCCCCAGCCGACCAGGGGAGGAAGCGCCTGCATAAAAGGAGCCCAAGAACTATGACATTATTGCCGTTAGGCCGTCAGGCAATCAGGGTGTTTGAACCTTTTGTGTGCACTCCGTTTCTCCCACCGAAGGAATGAGATTTCGAGATTAAAAAGTGAGACCAACACAAATTCAGAGTGGGAAGCCGGAAATATTCCAAAATTTTGTCTGTGGATTTTCCTTCTTCCCGTCAGCCATAGGGCAAATGGACAAGAGCTTCAGGAAAGAGCAGCTCCATAGGAAAGAAAAAAAACCCCACTCTTGCATGTTTGCATCAATATTTGGTGCTGATGTTGATGAATAAGTAATGATGTGTAGGTGTTGATAACATTTATACACATCTCTGATTGGTTCTGACACAGGTGCTCCACAGAGGATGAGGTTTACAAGCCGAAAACGGTCAGGAGAAAGCCATGGTTTCGGGCTGTCCCTCACAGATGCGGGGGTTTGCACCTGTGTTCGACGATGCTCTTCCATTTCGAGTCTCTGCAGAAAAGCCAGGCATGATGTTCAAACTGGGAGCACCTGTGTGTGGGGCCAACTTGGACTATTTTGTGGCCTGAATGTTGTCTCTTAGATTCATTACTTAAACTTAACAAGAAAACTTTTTTTCCTTGGAGTTTTGAAATTTGGGATTAAAATTATGAATATGCATATTAATCTTACCACAGAACCAAGCATCTGCATATCGTGGTACAGTCTGCCTCTGTTCTTCAAGGATTTGGGTGATTGAAAACAAATGCTATTAAAAACTGGATGAGGGCTGAAACCCTAGTCATTGATCAAAATCTTTGTTTCAATCAGAAGTTAATTTTCTTACATTAGCG
The DNA here is from genome assembly GCF_002007445.2 of Ailuropoda melanoleuca. NCBI lineage: Eukaryota > Metazoa > Chordata > Mammalia > Carnivora > Ursidae > Ailuropoda > Ailuropoda melanoleuca. The sequence goes on along the minus strand of NC_048224.1, from coordinate 112,639,639 downwards.
ATGTGACATTTAGGCAACAGGGTCAACTACTAATTTAATACAATCTTATTTCTACTCTAAGTCAAAGGTAGAAATTGAACAGCATCTCCGACTAAATTAAAATTTGGAAGATTTTTTTTCTCTAACAAACTGACAACAATATTGATAGATTCTTCACTCTCTGCTTAATTGGGTTAAGAACATTAAAAATTCTCCAGTTAAAAATAATAAGTCTTTTGCAACCGTAACTAATCTTTCATTCCCTAAGGTTTGGCCAGTGACAACTGGAGGCAAATCAAGAAGAATTTATCACTCAGAATCATGGCCACAAGTCTCATTAAAAAAATTGCAGGGAGAACAATTAAATGGCACGTTCAAATTCTTCGGACTTGGCATTGGTAAATCTAAAGGCTAATAATATGCATTATGTAAATCTACTGGTTGCTTTAATTTTTAGTCATAGTTGTAATTATAAATCGTATTTTTTAATGAACTGCTTTACTTTTTATTAAAGAACAAATGCAAGGGAAAACGGTCACATGTCACTGTCTTCAAAGAAATAAAAGACAACTGTCTGACCAAAATTCTATTGATAAATTATGCTAGTAACAGCATTCTGAAGAGAGATTTATTATTTAGAGTTTAGACTGAAGAGCAGAGGTGTCTATTAAGTAATAATGTGATAAATAAATATTGTAGAATCAGTATAATAAAGATGGTACGCACAAATAAAATCGCTATGTTAGTAACAATTTTGACAAATAGTAACTAATTTCAAAAAATTTTCAAAATTAACACTTGTTTTATTTTTTATCAATTAGCTCAGACTTTGATTTGAATTCTCCACCCTCTGGCGTCAAGGAGATGCCTTTTCTTTTCTTTAAACAAAGGATTATTCTTCCTCAAAAGGGGTTTGTCTAGTTCTTTTATTGTTTTATGTCACACAAGGGAAAAATGCTTTTGAGGCATCACTACTGAATTTAGCAGGGACGAGAGTTTACTGCTATATAATCATTAGTCAATGCAGTAGCTGAAACCTTAAACAAAAGAAAACAAACTACAAACAGGCAAGCATCCCCTAAAGGCACATCAGAACACCAGAGAGGGGCGGCATGGATTTCAAACAAGGTTGCCCAAGCATGTGCTAAATATTGCTGCTCTTGACTTTAAACTGCACACCAAGGAATACAGCTTCACCTTCTATTCTGAAACAATACTAAGAAGCAGGGGGGAAAGAATAGAAAGGGTTTAGCAAATGCACTTTACGCCGACTCTGTGGCAACTTTGTAAAAAATTCTATTTCAAACCTAATAAAAATTTCTCAGTATAAAGGGTCCTATCATAAAGCTATTAGAATGCGCTGCCTCCATTGCCAGCATCTTTCTATCTTGTGCCAGGCGTTGTTACTTCATACCAACTACCGCAGGACACGGTGACAGGTCTCTGATACAGCCATAGGCTGCTAGAAACCTTGGGCAAAGCATCTCAGGAAGGCTTTTTGCTTTCGAACAGTCTCGTAATTTTCATATCAGGTTCTTAATGATCAGGCTAAGTATTAAACTTGTCTACTAGAAGTTTCTGAAGCAGGCTGCTGAGGAAACACTGATTTGGGAAAACAAACACAAGCAAAAAAGTATGAGCAAGAAAGAGTACAAAGGAAGTGGTAATGCCATTTTTAAAGGCAGGCAAAATGCATATGGAATGCATTTCACAGACAGGAACCCACGTGTTGTAGGGATAATAGTGTGCATTGCAACAAAAATACTTTTCGTAACAAATTTTTCCATCTAAAATATTTCTTTGAATTATTGATTCTGCTCTCTGGTGTGTGTGTGTGTGTTTTCTTTTTAATTACTACAGTCATTTTCATCGTCTTGTTGTTATTCAAACTTGCTGATTAAAATACAGTTGAAGTTACTATCATAAAATAAAAGCCAGGCTGCACTGGTACTCAGCACTTAAGAGGCTCTGTTAGGGCAGGGTATATTAATTCACAGCAACACGTGTTTGCTTCACATCCCCAAGTCTTATACACATTTCGTTCTTCTGCCCCCTCCCCCCACCAAAAGTCTTACTTATCAAGAAGAGCTTTTAAGTGACTACAGGTCAATCAGGTATCTTGTCGCTAATATAACAATATGTAAAATTCTAAATTACCTTGATGTTCCTAGTTTGGGTTGTGATGGGACAAGAACACGATAGTTCAGCGAACAGAAGGAGTTGAATACCATTTAACTAGACTCTCGAAATACCCCATCTAAAATTCTTGACAAGATAAAATATCACTGAAGATAACACTGACTTGGGAAAACTTAAGAGATTTGGTTTCCACAGAACCATATTTTGCCTGGGCTAGAGATTTTCTTCCCATTTTAACTTATATAAAAATACATTGTGTATCCTGGCACACCACAGAAGGCTTATGTATCCTTCAAGCCATGTCATGTTTCCTTACATTTGGTTGGAAATATTGCATGAAGTTGTCTGGGAACTGGATTAAACAAAAGGAGAAGTAGACAGATAGGTTTAAGTGCCTTACTGAGTTTATACTTTTGTTTCCTAAAATTAATTAATGAATTAATTCCATAAGTTTGTGAAAGCACTGCCCATTTCAGAGTTTATCAAGACTCATGTACCTTCCATTAAACAGATAGATATTCCGTGAAAGGAGGGGTACAGATTCTCATCTTGTCCCCAAAACCAAGCCCTTTTTTACCCTGCCCTCTACCCCTTGCCAAGCTCAATGAAGGTTTATTAAATGAACAAATAAATCAATCAATGAATTAACAAATGTCCTGCCCAAGAAATAATGGAAATCAAGAAACAGAGGCAAAATAATTAAAACTTGAGAAGACTCAGATTGGAGGAAAAGGATTAAAAAGTCCATAGCTCCTATTTTCCTGAAATAAATCAATGACTGACAGAGATTTTTACATTTTAGAGAGAGTTCTGCTATAAAATTTTCTAGTAGGGTCTATTCTGAGTTGAATCCAATAGTACTAAACAAGTGTGGATATTAGCTAAAAATAGTGATGATCATAGCAAACTAGAAAATGAAAATAATTATCAGAATCATTGCCTGCCAATTGGTTTTGTTTTCCTTAGAGGTACAGGTGCTGACATCGTGTCTGGATACACACAAAAGCTTGGTTGAGAACTGAGCAAATGCCAGCTACTTACCTGCACCAGATGAATATTTTAATTACATTCCCATCCCAGATTACCCTTTCAACCTACCTCAAGGATATTGCATAAATACTTTGGTTTGCCAAAACTCTATTTTATCTAAATCCACTTAGTCACATCTTAGTGGTAAAATATGCTTTTTGTCTCTATAGAAGAGTTTCCATCTATCTGATTCTAACTAGGCAAATGTTACCCTTCATCACCAAATTCAAATAGAACTTTCCCAGATAAAATTAAGAACCAACGTTTTGGTCACAAGTAATTTTCTTGTATATGCCAAATGTCTTAGTTTTTCAAAGCGTCCTTAAAGGACCATAAAAGTATTATTACAATGCTTGCAAATCTGGTTCTTTTTTTTTTTAATAAGCTAATGATGTGGGATGAGAGATATTTCATCTTTTATACAGTTATTTGACAGTGATGAATTTAATTCATTCTATCACATTGAATGATACATTTATATTCAGTATGTAGTTTAAAATTTCATAAATGATTAAAGTCCCTGTCGTTTTAATTATAATATGCAGAGAGCAGCCAGAACTTATTTGCAAAGAATAATGTACAAGTCAATAAATTTGGTGAGTACTCCTGACAACATATAAATAATGACTTCAGAAGTATAACTACCTGTAGTTGAAAACTAAATAACAAAGGTTCGTGTTTGGGTTTTTATAAACTAGCTGATCTAGCGTTCTATAGAAGCTCTTTGGGGTTATAATTTGCTTTATTAAATTGAAAACACAATAATGCAATGACATTACATTAATAGTGAACCAATTTCAACTAGAGTCCAGCTGGAAATAAATCAACCCTGGTCATGTTCTGCCCCTGGACCTTGGTCACTGGAAAGGCCTTTGGGTACTCAGAGCTTCCCTAGTATCTTTTAAACCAGAAATTGTCACCAAGAGAGTCTGACCCTCCCACCCCGCTGGACGGCTCAACACTCAGGACCACGTATCAGCACTACCCACCCCAGACTGTATGCTGCCACTCACAGCTGGACTCATTTCCATAAATAAAAGAGCCAACTTCAATCCATTTATTTATTCGTTTAGCAAATATTTACTTGCCAGGCACCGCTCTGCCCTCGGAAGTTATAGGAATGAACGAGCAGGCAAGGTCTGGCCAGAACCAGATCAGCCTCTATTGGATAAAGAATGAAAAAAACCCAATGATCAAAACTTTATGGGTGCTATGGGGTTACGTAGAATTATAAGGTATAACCCAGTCCCTCTTGGACCTTACATTTCATTCACGTCGGTGCGTTCCTCTCGACCTCACAATTCCATTTCAACACGAGAAATCAAAGCTGTTCTGACAAAGGAGACAGCCCTTCATGCTGGAATCCTTCTTTAGGTTCAGGAATAACTGAGGTAATCTAATTACTTTTTGCCACTTAGTGATTCAATGGGCATAAGGCAAGCCCTCCTCTGAGGGCTATCTGAGACCATCCTCCATAAAAGGTCCATTGGAAAAGCAGGCATTTGTGTTCTTCCCACAAACTAAGCACACTGAAGGTAAGGTTGATCTTGGCCAAAAGATCTAGTCCCTCAACCTTCTTGCTAACAGTATGAGCATATGGTATCATCCAAATAGACCAGAAGCAAGGTTTAAATTTGTGCCTCACATAAAGCATGTCACACCAAGCACAGTCATCATTTAAGGTCTGTGCTAAGAGCAGAAGACAGAAAAGAAGCTGAAATGTTAATATCATGTCACCTTCATTTAGTTTCAAGCACTGGTGGGTGAATACTCTGATTTCATCCCGGGAAACACTTTTCAAGATCATGGCTGCTCAGTTCATGGGAAGTTTTCTGTACTGCAACAGCGGGGCTGTGTGTATAGTTCATCACAACTGGTGCTTTGGATGTTTGTGTTTCTCAGAAGTAAAGAAAGAAGGAAGGAAGGGGGAAAGGAATGGACAGAAAGGGAGGAGGCATGGAAGGAGGGAAGGAAGGAGGGAGAAGGAGGGAAGGAGGGAAGGAAGGAAGGATGGAAGGAGGGAAGGAAGAAGGGAAGGAGGGAGGGAGGGAGGAAAGAAGGGGGGAAGCCAATCACTTACAAATATGGATTCCAGGCCTCCAACATGCGAAGTTTACACACACAGGGGAACTGTTAAGATCTCAGAGGACAGGGGAAGATGAAAAGAGAGGAAAGTCTTCTCTGTGATGCTCTAAGAAAATCTATACCCATTTTGATCCAGCTCACTTTTCTTCATCTCTTCTCCTATCCCATCATCCCTCACTCCACCCCTTCCGTTCCCAGCATGACCAGGAAAGATCCGTGTGCCTGTTTTGGAACTGAAATACAAAAATTAAACTCTTAGCCTGTCTCCCGAAATGAATGAGTTAACCATCACCCCTACGCAGAGTATCTGGTAGAAACAATGACAGCCCTTTAACCAGAGTGCTGCTGCAGGGTGAGAGCCTAACGACCTGCCACCTAGAATCTCTCCGGGTTAATAAGCCACCTGTCTTGAAAGTAGCAGTCATATTGGTCTTTGAGGCCTAGCCCAATACTTAAACTCTTGATGAAGTTCTTACTGTGCCAAAGGAACTTACTAACAAAGCCACTGAGTCAATTTAACCTAGGGAAACTGGACCCAGTAGACCAGGCTATCAGAGTTTTGTGTTGAGATAATTACTGCACTAAAGAGAGCATATGGGCTGTCAGAGCTGGCACATGGCCTGCACCAGCTGTTACCTGGGCGCTTTGGAAAACCTACTGAACAGCATTTTGGACACAGCACAGCTCTGTGTAAGTTTTCCAAGGCTTCTACTGGGAGTTCTTCATAATAAATTTATTTCCTGTATAAGGGAGGATTGCACCCAATAATGTAACTGGGACAAGCATGTTAAATTTTTCTGGCAGACAGAGTATCACTGGCTAAACGGGAAAAACAATCTGGGGCATAAACAGGCACAAAGCCTGCAAAACCAGGAATAAGCAAAACATTCGTTAGCATTCCTGTCTTAAAAAATGGAAAAGGTAAACTTAACACACAGAGAATTTCCTTGGAAGAAGTGAGTAGAGAAGATAATTCATATAAACATCTATCCCAGTGTCTAGCACACAATAAATGATAGCTGTTATTTTTATTATTATATTATTAACCCCACCAGGTAGACACACTCAGGATTCCCGAACGGCCACAAAGTAGACCATGCTTCTAGAACGATCTCACCTCAGGAAAACATTTTTCCAAGAATGGATATCAAAGTGTCAGCCAATGAAGGCCTTTTTAACAACGACAACTTTCATTTGTACGGAACACATTTTCTTCCAAACAACCCCGAAACTTGACAGCCATAGTGTCCGTGACTGACACTATTGAAATTCGGCTGCCCCTGAAAGTACCAGACAGCCATGAGCCACACGTAATGAAAAATCTGAAGATAAACCAAAGAAAAGCAAGGTGTAAAAGACAGTTTCTCATACTAGAGTGGTCATACAAAATGACTAAGCTCAGTACATGTAACCAAAAACTAGGACATTAATCACTGAGCTTTAATTGAAGAATAATGTTATCACATTGTAACTTCACTGAAACTTTGTTATTCAAAAATGATTTTTTTTCTTCAAGAATGTCAGGGAGACTAACTTTGGGCAACAACAGACTCTCATTACAGAAGAGCCACTATAATATTGATCTGACGTGAGTACCCAAGCAGAAAGTAAGACTGGATTTTTATTTTTAAAATTCGACGTTGTAATCCCTTTGAGCACAGATAGGCAGTGAACATAACAGTCACTGCTTTTCTCCACCTGTTTGAGAAGGAAAGTTAGCTTCACTTCAAGGAAATACTTTAAAGCCAAGTTTACTTACAAAACAGATCTTGCGCAAGGTTTTCTTTGGAATCAGACACTACACTTGGTCTCGATTACGTGAATTTACTTCGAGAAAATACACAGCAATTAAAGACAAGCTCTGGAGACATGAAGTCCAGTCCTCCTATGTCACATTTCCAGAAGGACAGCAGGTTCGGGCTCCCAGACAAAGAAAGGCATGTTTCAGTGGAATGGGTACGTGTCCAACTTGGAAAAATGCGGTCATTAGATTTAAATTTTTAAAATGTATGCCTTAACAACGTTCAGGACATTTAGAAAATCTACCGCCTTACATCCCAGTAAGTGCATCACCACGTTATATTTTGCAAGCTTTAGCAAATAAAAAAATCCCCCAGAAGAATCTTAATTCTTATCTATGGAAAACATTAAACTGCTAAGCGCTAAGAACTGGAATTAGTCCTTAAATCTCTAATGAGAATAATAAAACATGAGTGCAGTTTGTGCTGTAACTTGATAAGGCCTGAATTTACTTGCTGTTAGGAAAAGTCACTGATCCAGCAGTATGGCTTTTTACTCCCTGAGGTACGGGAAACAGTATCTGTCCTCCAGGAGCCTCCTCTGCGGTAAGCACTTCTTATCAGTGCTATCAGAGGACCGAGATAGTAGGGTACTATCTAGTAACTGCAGCTTTATGAGATGATCCATTACTGATTCCAGTCAATCTCAAGCAGGTAGTTCTTAACCCATTCAGAGCAGACCTGACCCCCTCAGCAGAAGACCCTCACACCCTCTCTGGAGACAGCCCGTCTTCAAACTCCTGGGGAAGACACGGACTGCCAAACAACACTTTTTGCCCTCGAAACTAAGCAGCTCTTAAACATCCTGCCGCTCTGAAAGATGACAGAATTGAGCCTCCTGACCAAAAATTGAAATCCAATTTTAGGTGCAATGATCAATTCTGTGTTCTCGTGGTAGATAGCCGGAGAAGGAGCTTAATGAGTCTATTAGCAATTTGCTAAGACCCAGCAACTTGCTGTGAGCAATGGGAAGATAAAACAACTCCCCTTCTACACTTGGGGAATTTTGTGAAAGGACATTTGCTGGGGAGCGAGTCCCACTGTTTATAGGCACAGATCAGCATAAATGCGAATGGAAGCATGTTTAAGAGCAAATTAAGCCCTGCATTTCAGGAATTAAGTTAGCAGGGACGTCCGATGGACAGACGATATTAGATTTTCATATGTTCTGAATGAAAAGTGCTCTTGAATATCCTAACGGTGGGGAAAATAAATGCTAAGGATAGATTTCAGGCTTCCTTGTACACCCGAATGAACATATATTTACACACACATGGATATGAAATAAGAGAGGGGGCCTTAAATATTGTCAATTTAGCTCACTAATTTTACAGAGAGAAAACTGGAGGCTTTGAGAGAGTCAATGACTTACCAAGGTCACAACTAGATATTGACAGAACAGAAATCTCCTAACACCTGCCAACACTTTCTCTAGTATACCTTGGTGCTTTCAAATAGACATCTTTGTGAATATATATAACTCCACATACATATGAGATTTTAGCACTTTCTGGATTTCAGAGCTAATTCCAGCTATGAACAAAAACAGTAGTCATGTATTAAATATTTAAGATTAGTTATGTTGACTTTTGGTTGATGTTTTATTCCCATATCAATTAGATTTGAATACATTCACCTTTTCATTCAGTATCGGGAGTGTAAAGTGTCAAAGTCAGATACATACAGAAAAACAAAATTTGGTTCTATGCAGCTACGTACAGTTCTGGGTATCATCTCTGCTTTCCCCCCTGCCCCCCGCATAATGTTGCCTTCAGAAAATTAGGTAAATATTTGAACTTCTCCCCTGTTATTCAATTGCTAGTTTTCAAACTCTCTGAACTTGGTGAAGTTCATAATAACACACGGAATTGGCATTTCATTTTATTGCAATAGAAATTAAGGAAAACATGAAAACCGCGACGCTTCTGACAGTATGTTGTAAAACAGAAGCATGCTTTTCATTTTCTCTCAGATCAGCATTTAGACATTTTGCACTAGTGCAACTTTTTAAAAGTTTATTACAGGTTGCCTTAATTAACTGCAGCTGGCCTGCTCCGGCACTGATTTTTTTTTTTTTTTGGTATTCTATTGTTTAAAATGTATACTACTTAGATTGCAGCAAGTTAAAAAGCAAAATGCCGTTTACCAACTTTGCTGCTGGAGAAGCACTTCCTTCTCTTCTGCTATTTGTGTCTATTTCAGCTTCCAAACTCGTTCACCTGCTTGTGTCCAATTGCTGAAGTGCAGACCACCACCTAGAGAACCGCAATAATAGGCTTCCCCTTGAGAGAGCCACATGGGATTTCTGTTCCAGCCTTTCATGTAGAAACGGCGTGCAGGATATTTTATGATTCATTTTTCCCTTTTTGATAAGATATGAAAGAAATATCAAAAGAAATTCAGAGATATTTCCATTTTCTGAGAATGAGATGAAGTGTGAGAAGCTTCTACTTAAGAAACATGCTATTTTTCCCTGGCACTCTGCGTTCATAAAATGAGAAAATTATCTTTACTGCTATTTTTGTTTGATGTCTGAAAACAAGATTTCGTGTCTTTTTTGCATTTTTGCCCTTTCAAACGAAATCACCTATCTCAATGAATGTACTTCACGTAAGAATGATGCCTTGCTTAGCTACTGTAATTTCAGTCAGTGCCAATAATCATTTGCTTATCAAATTAATAAAGCTCAAAAAGGCAACATGAAACATACAAGGACCAAAATCTTGACTGTGCCCCCGGATTAAAATATACAATATTCATGAATCATAGAATACTCCTGCAATATACCTTAAATACCTTGGATATTTAGTTAATATGAAACAAACATTTTTTATGTAACATACATAATTACCTAAATATCGTAGCCAGAGGCTGCAGGTTTATAGAACCAGGCAAGTAGGCTTCTTCCTTTGTGTTATTTAATCACATTTTCTAACAAATCTTCAAATGTCAAGGTTGTTCTTAAGATTTAAGGGATGGGCATTTTTATATTTTGTGTGCTGTAATCAAATCACTTTGTCACTTATCACTTCAACACGCTTTGGCTTTTCAATGATTTTATGCATTCAGATTCCTGGATGTTTTAGTTATCTTATCAAGCCATCACTTTAAAGAAAACCAGGATCAATGGATTTAGTATCACATATACCATATTTATTCAGTGGCCTAAAGCTATACTTCTCCCTGTCTTATCTTTGTAGTACTTCATTCTCTTATACAAGAATAGGAACCCTCTATTAATATATTGAAACCAAAATAACATGCAAATGTGTCATCTTTGTAATCAGTCTGGATGTGTCTCTAGAATCTGTGGAACGCACGCTGATAGCACTTTCCCTTTACCAATGACCTTGTTTATAAATGACCTATTAACACATTTCAGAAAAGTTTGCTGCCAAATCACCCTTGGTCAATTAAAAAAAAAAGAAAAGAACAGAACAGTCAGGTGCCATTAGGACAATTTCAATATATTTTCTATCAGACACCAATTCAATATTCCTCTGCACTGGAAATTACAACCCCAGAAATTCAGAAGGCCTTTAAAAAGGGAACATTTGGAAAATTTTACTTAAATCTAAATCTAGTATTATATTTCAGTTGTCCTTCTCAACTCCGTTATAACAGCATGGATGAGAGGGTAGGAATTCCAGAACAGTTAGGCTATCAGTACACCAAACACAGCTTTTAAATGGATTTTCCTTTTTGCTGATTATTTATACTCCCCTTGGAAATTTGATTTGAATAAAAAATGTATTTCCCTGTTAGTTTTGTATCATTTCCCCCACCTTAAATAAGTATTATTCGTAGTATGTTCACACAGAAAGGAAGATAAGTAATAATACAGTGCAGGCTCCAAGTAAAATCTAGCCCAGTACAGACAGTGTAATAATGATGTCATTAAGACTCCTAGCTGAATGGGATTCAGACAGAACTGTTGTATAGCTGCAGACATAAATCTGAAAGAACTTTTTGGCTACATTCTCAGACTTACCTTGAGAGATATTTAGGAGCTCCAGTAAAATGAGTGGAGAGAAATGCACTCAAAAGAAGAAGGTGTGCAGACTGCAGACAGAGATGTAGGCCCTATAGGGGCATCCTTCTGAGATACAGGAGGAAACAGTTTGTTAAACGGAGAAAGACAGAGAAACAATCTGAAGAAGAAGAAAACAGAAAACAAATAAACCTTAATTCGAGCACAAATAAATGAGAGAAAGGCAATTGTAGGGCTGCTCAAAGCCTTTTTGCCTAGCTGAATGAAAGCAATCCCTAAGACTGAATGGGTAATGAGATCCTGGCTCCTGAGATTTTAGCTTTCTTAATCATGTTCATAATTAATTCAAGAACATTGATAATTTCATTACATTCTTTTTGTCTTATCAATAAATGATGTGCCTGCACTTTTGGTCCTGTGTACAGGGAGAGGAGAGATGCTTTGGGTAATATTGCACTAGGAATAGTGGATATATATGATCCAAAAAGGTGAAGTGGTAATTATTATCCTTGACCAGCCTTCTATTATCAGAACACGATGACAAGCAGCTACAAATAATTAATAAGCTTTTTATGCAGAAATGCAAAGCCTTTGAAGAAAAATATGCTGCAAGTAGAATTCCTTTCCAAAGATTATGTACATAGCATAACATGCTTCTACAGAGAAACAGTTTGAAATGGAACTCGCTAAAATGCCTGCATCACAAGTACAATAAGAAAATCAATAACTTGTTTTCCAAATATCATTTTAAAAAACTTTACTTCCTCTTAATGTTTTTATTAAAAAAAAAAATTCTGTGTCCTTCCAATTGTCTTCCTAAAGTCGTTTCCAGGATCGACCTACAAAGATGTTAAACTGAACTACCCACTCAGTAAAACCTCCTTTTTTAAACCAAGACGGAAGGCTCTGTCATTATCTGTCAGTCATCATCAAAGGGGCCCTTTTCCTTTACGGTTTTCTACTCACCCCCATGTAAACTGGCACAAAGCCATCACTCATCAGTTTCACAATCCATGTTCAAGGGTTTGGAGGGAATGTTGAATGCCACTTAATGGCACGAAACAGAAAAGCAGCCTAGTCTCCCCAACCATTTAGATAATTAGCATCAAATTAAAGACTGGTCAGTTAGGAAGAGCTGCAAATATGAAAATTCTCCTAATTGGTAACAAGAACAACATATCAGTTTTCAATACGAAGTAGGTTGCAAATAACTCATCCTCAAGTGCACACAAGTGATAAACGGGCTAACGTTTTTTTAAGTAGACCAATATGGTGGGATAAAATTTCAGCGCGGAAACCATTCCACAGACATGTCTCCAAACTAATTGTGCTATTAAAGATGAAAACAATTCATACGATGCTAAAAAGTATGCATGCTGGCACTTCGATCTGATTACTAAACAAAACAATCTTTGAGAAGACACTGCAGAATCACTTAGTAAGGCAAGCTGTTGCCCGTGACATTGATATATGGGACAGAGATGATGTATATACTGGGTGGCTTTATCAGTAAATCACTGACTCTATTTACTTCCCCAAGGAAAAAGACCTGTCCCTGAAAGAGAACTCTTTGTTAGAACCACCAGTAGGGGATTAATATTGGCAAAACATTCAATTTGAATATAGTCCTCCAGAAGATTCATAAAACAATAATTTAATAAGTTAACAGACAAAGATTTAGCACATTGGCAGCATACAATTGCCTAGAGAACATTAAGTTTCTTTATTAATTTCATCAAATTATTTCTCCGTGAACTCAATTATATAAGTTCTGGCCACCAGTGACCTATTTCTCAACTAAAGACAACAAATTTTAGGAATTTTAAGTCCCTAAAAATAACTTTTCAAAAACATACATAATAGGAGAACCATATAGACCAACTGCTACTTAAAAGATAAGTTAAATTTAAGCTTAGATGTCAATTTCCATGTGTTCCACAGACTTATAAACATTTCAGGTCTGCTTTTAAAGTCCCAGATAGGAGACAGGCGTTGAAAATCAAACATACCAAGTAAATGCCGATCCAACTGAATTTCAGGGACAGAAGCTGCGACTATAAGTGCTTTCTGTACAGTTTCAAAAGAGCAGTAAAATTAGAAAGACAAATATATATGATGGTGTGTGGCATGCATTAAAGTGTTTCAAATCCTATCGCTTTTGCCTATTATGGCTCACCCAAAGAGAAATGTCAAGGCGTAGTTCTCGACATATCTCTCAGATTCTCCCCTGACAACAGGTTGTAATGCTTTGACCTTCCAAATGTTGCCACAACCTGTCCATGTCTCTTTCCATTCCCAAAGTCAGTACCTCATGCAAGCCATCAGATCCTGTTGCCTGAGTTTGGTTATTTTTAAATGTCCTTCTTGCTGCTCCTAGCTTCACTCTCTCCTTTCAGCTTTCACACCACTGCCTGTCATCTTTATAAATGTAAATCTTATGTCATTCCTCTGCTTGAACCATTTTCCTCCTGGAAGACTGTTTGCAGACCCTTTTTTTTTTTCTGGTACCTTTCTTAACCTCATCATTACACTTTACCCCCAATCACCTAAATTATTTCCTGTTTGTTGGATTGCTCTTTTCTTCCGGCCTTTGCCATATCAAGTGATCGATGGCCAATTATTTTCTAATTAGATTTGTAAGATGCTTGAAGATTTTTTTCAGTTGCTCTTTGCAATTTCTCGAAGTTCCCGTTCAAGTCAAGACGTGGTCACCGGAGTTGGTAGTTCTCCTTGGGCTGATTCTTGCTGCAATCTATCAGCGGGCTTCTAGGGCTGCAGGACTCACACTAGCCGCTTATCTGGACGCTGTTGCCTTGGCTGGTTGCTTCCCCACAGAACTGGGGTGTCAAGGATGAGCTGAAAGGTTCATCTAAGTTTACATTTCATCAGATATAGTCTATTCTTGAGAAAGCAGAGCATTGCTCCCTACATCCCATTACAGGGACATTCTTGCTCCTTGCTACAATTATCCCATCAGTCTCCGATACATTTTTACTTCCTCTGCTGTACATCTGTGTTGGAGTCTGCACAGGAAGGTAAAAGTTGCCAGAACCGAGCAAAGCAGATAAAATGGCTTGAACATAGAACATATATCAAAATTTTAGTACATTTTGGCCGTGTTTTTAAAATTTTCTCTCTTGCTTCCTGAAATTAATTTTTAAAAAATGTTTAACGTAGGGGAAAATGTGTATTCCTTGTTTCTTATATAGTAGATATTTTGTGTCACCTCAGTATTGTGGCGATTGGGAGGAATTCAATCTAAAGACACCAAAGGGTACATGGAACATAATGGGTACTCGATAAATTGTTGTTCAAATAATAAATAAAAGTAAATTGAGCCTATAAAACTCAACATCTGGGACGTTACTCTACATTTCCACCTGACCGCTGTGTAAGAAAAATTCAAATTTGGTCAATTCGTTGTTAACTAAAGTATGGAAATGTGTGATATATTTTTGAAAAGATTTGCATCAATATTTCATTTCTTGGAAGTTTCAACATTTACAGTGCTCTTGAAATTCCTTCATCGGTCAGAACTTGCTTCCTGATGATACCAAATAAATGCAGTCTAACACAAAATAAACAGTGTCTCACCAGATTAAAAAAGGGAGAGAGCAAACGCATGGCCATTTATTCATAAGGAATTAAGAAAGCGCACTTGATAAACAGAGGAGTAAAGTTGTAACAGTCCCAGGTGAGAAATAGGCAGGGGGCTCTAGGGGGCTGGAGCCCATGTGGTCTACATGGGTTGAGCTCCTCAGCAACTTGACAAAAACACATTAGTAAATTTCATTTTACTATCTCAGCCTATTACTCGATATTGGAAATAGTTTCAAAGTTTAAATTTTATTTTAGCAGAGCAATAGTGCATAACACTTAAGGAATAATTTAGAAGAATGTGATATTCATGTTACCAATTAGACATAAGGAGAAAAGTATATATATTTTACACTTTTCTTGTCTCCTTTTTCATTTCAGAAAGTCACTTTCTCCTGCTTTACATCTGAGTTAAGGAATCCTCTCCTTTCTCTGGAGAGTCAGAGGCCCAGAGAAGATTTAAAATAAAGTCCTCCAAATACAAATGACAAAAACAAGAGATGGTTTTTCCACAATAATTTTCCTTACATAAGAGATAACACCCAAACTTACAAGTTTAGAATCTTTAAGAATTTGGAAAGGTCAGTGAACTACCTAGAATCCACATGGGTGAGATAATATTCTACTGGAATGAGTTTTTTTTGGAAGCATATTGAAATGTTTTACTTTCATCTTCTCTTTTTTCCAGATGGACATCTTTAGAAGCTGTTTCTTAGACAATTCTAAATGCTCCTTTAATCTGAAATGGTATGTATTAAATATTTAGCTTTTCTTGATGATGTGAGCCAGACTTGTGACAGCCCAGCACTACTGCTCTGTAAAACCACGGCCTCTGGCATAGGATTTCCGTACCAGCTCCATGTTGTAGCTAAACCAAGGCTGATGGAGGCTGAGTTGCTCTGGGTCATAATGCTTGTAAAGGATGAAAGGAGCCTGTCCCCTCTTCACTGTCTATGGCCTCTAATGCAATGTAGGCAATCTAAATGACAAAAATCAACTGAAATAACCAATTATGAATTACCTCACTTTATCTTTGACCTACTGTCTATGTGGTCTTCCCTCTCCATAGAGTTGTCATTTGGAAACAAAAAATTTCAGGATGCCAGTAGCCATGGATTTCTTTCCCAAAAATCTTCCCAGAAATCCAGAATTCCAGAAGCCTGAGTGAAGTAATGCAGTATACATTGTTTGAAGTGGAGAGAAGGGGAGTGTTGTTGGAATCCTCCTTGTCTAGGTCTCAGGGGATTTTTTGCAGGAACTACTGTCTTATTCTCTGCATTGGGTGTTAGCTACTAGTTTGGGCTGCTCTGTGAATCTGTGTCTCTTCACTCTGGGAGAACCACTCCTTTTCTCAATCTAAGCCATTAAGCTAGTCTTTCTCCTGAGTGAAGGTGTGTACTAGGCTTGATCAATTAGAATATTCCATCTCCCTGGCCAGAGTAACTAGTTTGGGGATGAGAACCAAGTCAGGCCAGCAAAATTCATCCTAGGGATTTTGCTGGAGCTGTTGGGAAATAGATGTTCTCTTTTCTCTGGGATGATTTCCCAATGATAGAAAATTCATGGAGCCAAGGAGCTGGCTAAGCATAAAGCCAACCCAGAGGGAAGCAGAACCAAGAGAAGCAAAGAACAAGTGAGAGAGATCAGCAAATTCCTGACAACATTGGCTGAGCACCTGGATCCAGCCATCCCTGTAGCAAGTTCTACCTTGAGATTGTCAATCACATAAGACTTTTTTTTTCTTTTTTGCTTTAGTCTATGTGAATACATTTCTGTCATTTGCCAAAACCATGACACAGAAAGTCTTGATTTCCCCATCTTTGTATTCTTCGTACAGCCTACTGCATCACTTTGACATTATAGGACTTCAAAAATGTTTGGTTAGATGGAACCTAATTCCTTTGAGAAATGGGTAGCCTCAAACTGGAGGAATGCAGGAAAAAACAGAGGTGAAGTATGAAGAGAGAACCTGAAGGCCAAGGGCACAGGAGTCACTATAAGGAATGAAGACCCCTGGGGAATAGGGAATTGTTTGGTGAGGTTAATAGGAACTTTAAGCCTCAGGGCTGGTGCAGAAGGTGATGTTCAGAACAGAGTGGGACAGGAGAGGAAGTGTAGCAATGATTATTGCCCATTTTGAATTAGGCATCGGTTAGGGAAGCACAGACAGTATGATGCACGAAAAAATTCTACAATCATCAGTGAATGGGATGGGAGCAGTTGGACCACCAAAATGGTGCAGGGGAAGGAATACAACTCAGCTGCGCCCCCTCTGGGCAACTATGCCACAGCAACAGGAAGATCCACAACTGGGCTGCTTACGAGGATTGTAATTTTCAAATTTCTTAATTTGCTGAGTTTCTGCTTCATTATCTGCAAAATACAGTTAAAGATCCCTATTTCTCAGGCCGGTGGGGAGGTCTAAATGAAATAACACTTATGAAAGCGCCCAGCAGTGTCTACCAAAAAGTAGACGCTCAAGTCCTTTCGGGAAAGAGGCAGAACCTGATGCAATTCCCAAACTCACTGAAAAGGTTTAAGTATCTGAATGCATCAGATACCATACTAGGTTCTGGGGAGGCAAAAAAATATATAAGGCAGTCCCTTCCCCCAGGGAACAGTTTGGTGGAAAGCACAGACAGGTAAGTGCCTTAATGAAAACACCCTTTGATTACTGGTACAACAGAAGAAGAAACAAACTGGAATCCAGGGAAGACAGGGGTTTAATTAACTCAGGCTTCAGGATTAAAGAGGGCTTCAAAGAAAATGGGACATTTAGATGGGGTATAGAAGAATCAATAGGAATTTTCCAGAATTAAAAAAAAATAATGTAAAAAGAAGTTATTTGTAAGAACTAGAAAACTTCTAAAGTCTGTTTCAAATAAAAAACAGTATGGTTCTGATACAGAGTTTATAAATAAGCACAGGTGGAGATATCCAACATGATTAGCCATCAGGGAAATGCAAATCAAAACCACAACTATCAGAATAATGAAAACGAAAAATAATGGCAACGCTCAATGCCGGCTAGGATGTGGAAAAATTGGATCTTTCCTACACTGCTGGTGAGAATGTAAACCTCTACAGCCATTCCGAAAAACAATTTAGTAATTTCTTATAAAATTAAACATACAACTTCCATACAACCTAGGAAATTGCACTGTTGGGCATCCACCCCAGAGAAATGGAAACTAATGTTCTTTAAAAAAATTTTTTTTAAAAGCTATAAAGGAATGTTCATAACACCTTTACTTGCAGTAGCCCGAAATGGGAATTTGTCCAGGTGTCCTTCAATTGGCCAATGGTTAAACAAACTGTGGTACATTCAAACCGTGGAATAGGACTTAGCAATAAAAGGAAGGAGCTATTAATAAACACAACTTAGGTGACTCTGCAGAAAATTATGCCAAGTGGGGGATAAAGCCAATCTCCTAAGGCTGCACACTGTTTGATTCTACTTGTACAACATTGTTTAAATGACAAAATTTTAGAAATGGAGTTAGGAGTAGTGGTTATCAGAGGTTAATAACAGAGGTGGTTGGGGAGGGAGTTGAGGAGAGTCCGTGTGGTGATGGATTTGTCTGTACTTGGTGGTGGACACATGAACCTACACAGGTGATAGAAATGGTTAGCAATAAATACACCAATACACATACATGAGTACAAATAAAATGGGGGAAATGTGAATATATTTGGTAGGTTGTGTAGATTATATGAATGTCAATATCCTGCTTGTGATGTTCTACTGTGGTTATTTCAAAATCGTACCAGTAAGTGGAACTGCCTCATGTGTACAAAGATTGCCCTTTATTATTTCTTACGACAGCATGTGAATCAACAGTTATCTCAATAAAAATCTCAATTTAAAAAGCCACTATGGTGGGGTGCNACTTGGTGGTGGACACATGAACCTACACAGGTGATAGAAATGGTTAGCAATAAATACACCAATACACATACATGAGTACAAATAAAATGGGGGAAATGTGAATATATTTGGTAGGTTGTGTAGATTATATGAGTGTCAATATCCTGCTTGTGATGTTCTACTGTGGTTATTTCAAAATCGTACCAGTAAGTGGAACTGCCTCATGTGTACAAAGATTGCCCTTTATTATTTCTTACGACAGCATGTGAATCAACAGTTATCTCAATAAAAATCTCAATTTAAAAAGCCACTATGGTGGGGTGCCTCGGTGGCTCAGTCAGTTAAGCGTCTCACTTCGGTTCAGGTCATGATCTTGGGGTCCTGGGATGGAGCCCCGCGTCCATGCTCAGTAAGGAGTCTGCTTGTCCCTCTGCCCCTCCCACCTGTTCGTGCATGCACTCTCTCTCTCTCTCTCAAATAAATTAATAAAATCTTTTTTTAAAAAAGCCANAAAGCCACTATGGTGGGGTGCCTCGGTGGCTCAGTCAGTTAAGCGTCTCACTTCGGTTCAGGTCATGATCTTGGGGTCCTGGGATGGAGCCCTGCGTCCATGCTCAGCGAGGAGTCTGCTTGTCCCTCTGCCCCTCCCCCCTGTTCGTGCATGCACTCTCTCTCTCTCTCTCAAATAAATAAATAAAATCTTTTTTTAAAAAAGCCACTATGGTTCTGTATTATAAAGTAGCTGAGGCTTCATTTAACATAATTTAGGAAAGATTTTAGTTCTTTCTATCCTATAAGGATTTATTGAACCCAGCATTGCAATCAAAGCTTAATATTGGCCATTAATGGAATTCCTTACCCTGTGTCAGCTTACCCCAGCTCAGGGCAACCCTCCTTCTTTTCGCCTCCAGCATGCATTGTATTCTACCTCTGTTCCAGTAACTCCGCACTGATTAAGGTACCTTTTCTGAACATGCTATGGCATATGTGTTCCCTAGAATGCATTTCTGTCCCTCCGAGGCACAGCACTGCCCCGTGTTCCCCAGCTTCCCTGGCAGTTAAATATGACTTTGTGACTAACTTTTGGGCAACAGAATGTGGGGCAGAGGTGACGTATGTCGTTCCTTGTCCTGACCTGTAACTCCTCTGGTGATCTGATCCAGGGTCCAGCAGACGACCTCATAGCCACAGGAGAAAGCGAACACACATGGGAGAAGCCTGTGACTGAGTGACCACACAAAGGCCACTCCCTATTAAGAAGCAAATTTACACAGGGTTGCCTGGGTGGCTCAGTCAGTTAAGCGTCTACCTTCAGCTCAGGCCATGATCCCAGAGTCCTGGGATCAAGTCCCCCGTCAGGCTCCCTGCTCAGCGGGGGGCCTGCCTCTCCGTCTTCTCCCCACTCATGCTCTCTCTCACTATCTCTGTCTCTCTCAAATAAATAAATAAAATCTTCAAAAAAAAAAGTAAATTTACACAGTGTTAAGCCATTGAGCAGAGGGTGTTTGTATATTAGAGAACATAGTATCATTTACCCTAATACATGGNGAACACACATGGGAGAAGCCTGTGACTGAGTGACCACACAAAGGCCACTCCCTATTAAGAAGCAAATTTACACAGGGATGCCTGGGTGGCTCAGTCAGTTAAGCGTCTACCTTCAGCTCAGGCCATGATCCCAGAGTCCTGGGATCAAGTCCCCCGTCAGGCTCCCTGCTCAGCAGGGGGCCTGCCTCTCCGTCTTCTCCCCACTCATGCTCTCTCTCACTATCTCTGTCTCTCTCAAATAAATAAATAAAATCTTCAAAAAAAAAAGTAAATTTACACAGTGTTAAGCCATTGAGCAAAGGGTGTTTGTATATTAGAGAACATAGTATCATTTACCCTAATACATGGGCTCCTCTCTACACTAGATTCGGGGCTCCTTGAGAGCAAGAAGTGCTGTTTTGTTCAGTTTTACATTTCTGGAGCCCTGGACAGTGACAGACAGAGGAGAGCTGCTCATCCATGCTTGCTGACAATCGTGCCCCCATCAGTGAACAAACCCTTAATTCACCTGCTGTTTCATTGTCTTTGACACACCTATTCTCATCCTTGCATGTGCAGCAAAGCCTAGGATTTCATCCCAAGGCCAAAGTCTCTCTAGTGGCCTTAAGAAGAAGCAGTGCTCTGATGAGCGCAGGTACCAATCATACTACTTGGTTACTTCATGTCCTACTCTTAAATACATCTCCACTTTCTTTTGTTTTGTACGTTAAAAGCACATTTGGTTTATCAGAACCTCACTGATTTGGATGTAATTTATCCTTACGTTCGATGTTGCACTAAATAAATGTTTCTGTAAAAATTTAACAGCAAAAAGCTCTAGTGAGAGCTCGTAGTTAGACATCTTCATTATTTTTTAGAAAAATACCACAAGATACTACTGCACTATGAAACTGTATAAATAATTAAAATCAAACCTCACATATCAAAATAAATGCCCTAAATACTTTTCGTGATATATTATTCTTTTACTTTGTGGGTTGGCTCGCGTACAGGATAATTTGCAAAACTTCACTCATCAAAAATAGGTCGCCAGGTCATTTGGGTGAATTGATGACTGCGGGATTCTGGAGTTTTACTTCATAAGAGACTGAAATATTTCCTTTGGACCTTATCTAAGTAGGTACATCCATCATATTTTCAAATCTCAAGAGAAAAATAAGACTAACTTGTTTAATTTGTGCTTTTATAAATATATACTTTGCCTTAAACCAGTCTGTTTGTGGTATTTCATATCCCCTTATAACAATATTGCGTTAGTATTTGATTACTATTAATAGTTAAACTATTCACAGGGATAGCTAGACTATCACAGTATTTAACAATTGTAAAGACCTTCTGGTCCAGTACCTTTATTTACAGAAAGAAAAAAAAAAAACAGCCTCTAGAGGTTGTACGGCTATGGAAGCTCACATTGCTGATAAGCAGAAGAGCCAAGTCAAGACACCATGCTTCTCACTCTGACCAATAATGCCTCAGAATTCTAGAAGTCAAATNTGCCTTAAACCAGTCTGTTTGTGGTATTTCATATCCCCTTATAACAATATTGCGTTAGTATTTGATTACTATGAATAGTTAAACTATTCACAGGGATAGCTAGACTATCACAGTATTTAACAATTTTAAAGACCTTCTGGTCCAGTACCTTTATTTACAGAAAGAAAAAAAAAACAGCCTCTAGAGGTTGTACGGCTATGCAAGCTCACATTGCTGATAAGCAGGAGAGCCAAGTCAAGACACCATGCTTCTCACTCTGACCAATAATGCCTCAGAATTCTAGAAGTCAAATTCAATGTGATTATAAGATCTTATTAGCTAGAATATGAGTTTTGCTAAGAATAAATTATTTATGTGACTTCATTCTTGTGATTTAAACTCATATATAATTACATATGAGATGAGTTGAATGCCAATTGACCAAGTTGTGGTTTCCTACTATTTAATTCAACATTTATGAATTTAAATTGTATGGGGCTTTCTTTGGAGAGAACTTTCTCTTCCAGTCCAAAGTTGTTTTCAGACCCTCGAAAGCAGACAGCTTTATTTGGAGTTTCAGCCATCGCCGTCATTATTTTTTTCTTCATTTTTATGGCCTGAGTGTTTACATGTAACTCCCTAATCCATGTGAAATTGCTTTTTGTTCTATGATATAAAGTGAAAACTGAGATTTCTGTTTTTCCATTTAACTAATCCTCATGCTTTCCCCACTTATCTGTGATAACTTTTTATCATACACAATATTCTTTTAGATAACGGGTCTATTTTCAAGTTATTTATTCTATGTTGTTAAATAAATTTTTATATTAGTGTAGTGTCAGTCAAGATAGACGAGGCAGTAACAGACAACCTCAAGACAGCAAAGGTTTAAGAAACCCTAAGTTCTAGTTCTCACTCCAGTTGTATGTCCAATGGGGTCAGTAGGGGGCTCTGTTTATCACCATCACTCAGGAATCCCGACTGTCCAAGGACCCATCTCCAAGCACGCTTCTAAGATCACAGAAGTCACACTGGTCCTGACCAAATGCATATCACTTTTGCTCTGTACTTTTTTTCCCCTCAATAAATTTTGTAGATTTTTTTTTTTTTTTACTATGGGCTATACAATTCTCTTGGCAAAATTTTTCTTGACGAAAAAGTTTTAATGATTTTTTAAAATTTTTTTTTGTTATATTATTTTAGTCACCATACAGTACATCCCTAGTTTTTTATGTAAAGTTCGATGATTTTTTATATTTGCATCATCTATGCAGGTTTTCTAAGAAGTCAGGTTTGACTGTATATGATTTCTCCCCAAATAATCATACATCTCATTGAGACTCAAATTTTTGCTATAAAATTGTACATATGCTCATGCAAGCAGTATCACTTTTTTAGGCCTAATTGCATATATTTGTATTTTATCTCGTCAGTTATTCATCAGCTTCAGTAAGTGTTTATCCAGTTGGTTGAATTTCTTAAAAAATAAGCCAGGTCTTAGATTCATTTTCTAGTCATGCATTTTTTACTTCTAATCCACTAATTTCTGACTTTAGTTTTATTATTTTCATCTTTTTCACTTTCCTGTCAGGTTTTCTTTTCTTTCTTTTAACTGTTGAGTTCAGTGATTAAATGATTTACATTCTCCCTCTTTTAGTAACTAATGTTTCAGAGCACATCTTTAAACACACCACACATTTCAATAGATAAAAATAATATTCTTGTGTTTGCATGCTTGACGTAATCTACAACCTCATTATTGATTTCCATATTAACCAACTTATTACAAAAGCAATTTTCTTAGCTTTTAAGGGCCTGAACATTTCTGTTTACATTTTTTTAATAAAATTTACTGCTTATTATATTATGGTGAAAGAATGTGGTCTGAGAACCTTAGAAATCATAGTTTCCAAATTCTCTAAAATGTTACTAAGGGCACATGTGCATATACACACACACACGTGTGTGTGTGTGTGTGTGTGTGTGTGCGTACTTGATCTTTACGTAGTAATTGAGTCTGTTCCAGGATTCTAGAATACATTAGTCCACAGCTCAACTCTAGATGTACTGACTACTAGAAGTTAGAGTGTATGCAAAAAAGAGAAGCTGCTTCTATTTTGACCAACGGGGAAGATATGTCCTAAACGATAAATGATAACTGCCCAGTTATCTGCTCTTACTTCTTCATCCAAGAGGCAGGCTGAAGAAAAGAGTCAACATTGTCCTCTATCCTACTTACCAGCCAGCTGCGCTGTTCAGGTTGGAAGTGCATGTGCGAGCTACAACTGGGTTCTTCAAACCAGCGTCTTCAGCCCGCAGATGGTTTCCCCCTCCCTCCTGGACTCTGCCATATGGCTGAGTGTTAGCTTTAATTTTCAGAGCATTCAAGCCTTTCAACTTTTTTGCCTTCATTCCCTTTAATACACTTTAAATTTCGACTAAAATATATGCATCTTAGCCCATTTTCTCTTGTTGTCTGAAGTCAATCCACAGTTATTTTCTCCTGTCACTCTTCTTGTCTGTGTGTTTCAGTCCCCCAGGACACATTTTGGGAGCCTCCAAGAGCCTGTGTTTCCTAAAAGACATTGAGTTTTCTGCGGGCATTTACATGGGAAGCTGGCAAAGGTCATATTAGGGACAGTTTTTTGCTTGTGACCAACGTGATCCTGAACATGTGTGGGTGACTTTTTTTAAAAGTCAAGTTACGGAACAAATACAGTAAGTCATGCAGACTTTGTTCCTATACCTGCACTTCCAAATTTTCACAGCTAAGAGGAGTAATTACACAAATAAACAAAATATGTCTAAAGTTTAGCACATGATCAGAAACATTGCTTAGCCTTTAAATAATGTTTACACTTTCCCTTAGTAAAAGTCAGGACCCGGATGAAAAGAGCCAGTGCCAATGCTCAGTACTAGAGATGAGAACCAAGTGTTCCCGGGAAGTCAAGCTCTGATTCTGCAGGGTTACCGAAAGATATCCCACACAAATCATTTTAATGATAGGTTACATGAAAACTTAAAAAGCAACTGGCAAAATATATGCCTGCTTAAATAGCCTTTATTTGGAATGTTAAACCAATCATACTTCTCATGTAAAATATTAAATTGCTATAGGTGGTATTAGTTCCACTTGCTAAAATCTCACTCAAGTGATACTATCTGGAATATTTTTAACATATAACAGTGTCTGAATAACTATTAATTAATGTACACATAACTCCTTGATAAAAATAGGACTATTTCACAATTGTATGCCTGTAATTTTCAACATTTAGTAGAGGACTGGAGATCATGCATTTTTTTAAATTAAGAGTAAAAATCTGCTCAAAGTCCCACAAGATAGCAGTGCTTGATTCAGCCATAGCTCCTGGATGGCCCTGAACTTTCACATCTACAAAGGATGATAGAAAATGGTGGGGGGGAGAGGGGGGAGAAAAGGAAAGAAAAGGTGAACTGGACCACACAATTCTATACCTGAATAAAATTCACAAAATATAAGTCTCAAGAGGATGTTGAAGCAAAACAACATGCTTAAATGTTTTCTCTTTGGGTAACATTTTGTCTCTTAGGTTTCACTCTCAAGTACACGAAGCCTCCGTCAGCACCTGCCTCATAGAGTAGGCAGCCGCTACTGGGTGGATAGAAGCACGGGTAAGACTTCGGATCTGCCGCTAGCACTGAAATAGACACAAACACAAACAACTGCAAGACAAAGTTGCGTAAGATAAACAATACAATAGAAAAACCTTAAAGTCTCTCTGAAACTGCGGGAAAAGGAGAGAGAAATTCTATCAGAAGTGACCTGAGAAAATCAGCATTCAAATTAGGGCTGGAAGGGTGGGAGGACTGTAGAGGGCACACAACTTCACACCGACATTGTCAAGTATTCGATGTCTCTACCAAGACCATGAGGCAGGACAGCAAAGGACTCGGATGTGGCCAAGCAGTGGTGCTGGATTCGTGGCCAACCACTCTCCACCACACAGTTCGATCCCCTGGTCCTGCCCTTCCCTGGAAAGCATGCGGTTACTGTTGAGTTCGCTTCACTTAGTGATTCCCAGAAGACCAAAAGCACAGTCGGCTTCCAACAAACAGGGTCAGCTTTATAGAAAACTATGTATATGGGAGAAGCTTTGCCCCTACTGGGAGAGCAATCCCAACAATAACCAGGCTTTCCTCTCCTTCAAAGACAAGTGATCACTCTGCTTACTTTCTATATAGGATAAAATGCCATACAGATCAAATGCTTTACAGATCAAATGACATCAAGCACACATGAGAGCTTTTCAAACCATAAAATTCCACATAAATGTCAGGTGCTGATATTACCATAATAATCCTGGGTGAAAAGAAACATAGTAAGAAGGGAAGTAGGGAGGTGCTTCTCATCTTCACCCTGAGCTCCCAATCCTGGGTCAAAGAGAGAAGAAATATCTTAATGACCTGATGTCTTTCCATGTCCCTACCACCCTCTCAAAGACTCCTACATATATTGAGAAGAGTAGGTGAGCCTTTGACTCCTTGGAAAACGGGCAAATTTTGAAATAAGAGAGTGTTTCTCAAACTTAAATAATTCATATCGAACT
>NC_048224.1:112567698-112613442 GCF_002007445.2 Ailuropoda melanoleuca | reverse complement strand
ATTTACACACGAAGTTTTGGGGTAGTTTCAAAGCCAAACGGAATCATTCAATGGCAGTTCTTCTTACACGTTAACATGCGTAAGATCATTTGGATGTTTTGTTAAAAGGCAAATTTTGACCCCAAAGGTCTGGGTAGGGCTTAAGATTCTGCAGTTCTTAACAGGAAAAGGTGCTACTCATGCCATTAGCCTGTGGACTACATTTTGGGTTGCAACATGTTATAAAAGCATAATCTTTTTCTTTACCCCTTTTGGGGTATTGTATCATTCCCAAGAGCTGCTGTAAGGAAATACCACAAACTGGGCGGCTTACATAACATAAATTCTGGAGGCCAGAAGTCCAAGATCAAGGTGCTGGCAGGGTTGGTTTCCGCTAAGATCTCTCTCCTTGGCTTGTCAATGGGCACCTTCTCCCTGTGGCCTCACATGGCCTTCCCTCTGTGCTCGTCTGTGTCCTAATCTCCTCTTATAAAAACACCAGTCAAATTGGATTAGGGCTCACCCTGATGACCTTATTTAACTTTAATCATCTCATTAAGGGCCCTATCTCCAACTACAATCACATTCTGAGACCTGGGAGTTTGAACTTCATCATATGAGTACTGGGGGCAGGAGAGGGCACAGAGTTCAACCATAACAGCTGTTTGGAAAAGCTGAAAGAGGAAATCATGGCATCTGAACAGGGACTTCGAAGATGACTTGAGGTTTGCAGCAGCCAAGACACTTGAGGCTTATTTTAGGGCACTGAGGGGACCCGGGAGCTCCTCCTGGTCAACTTGGGATTTGCATACAATGTACAAACAGAATTGGGCAGGAAGTGACAGAATCCCAGCTCACACGCGCACTGTGATTTTTTTAAAAGAGTGCTTCATTATTGGCAGATCCGCAAACTCCATCCCCTCTCGGTCCTCCCCCACGAAATTCAATTCCCGATGCAAGGAGAGCGCGGCTTCTGCTCCTTAGGCGAGCGTGCGACGGGTCTGCACAATTGCAGCCTCTGTCCCTCTTCACCTGTGGCACTAAACCGATCCCCTGTCCCTGGAAGTATCCTGGACGCAGCCTGCATCTTTTCAGTCGAAGACTGCAGGTGCTGGAACATTCCCCCCACCGAAACCTACCGAAGCCACAGCACTGTCGGATCCAAGGAAGGAGACAAAAGGCATCTCCCGCCTGTGCTTTTCTCTCAGGCTGACAATAAATAATAATACACGGTATTGACGCAGCACCTTCCTCAGAGGAGCTCAAAGTGCTTTCCAGACATTACCTCACAACATCCCTGTGATCCTAACCTGAGAAGTGGCTCCTAAAAGTACAGCCCTACTCAATCACCGCAAGAAATCTAGAAACCAGTGGGTAATATATATTCTTTTAAGGACAAAAGTGGGGCTACTTAAATACCACTAAGGGGCTTTATTTATTTATTTATGTATTTATTTTCGGAGTGCTTACGTAGCACCAGCAATAAGCATCGGGGACTGGACGACTCGGCACTCTTCGGGCCTCGCACCTGCCGGCCGGGAGGAAGGAGATGAATGTGCTCTGTGGGCCTGGCTCCTGTGGCCGTGCGCTCCGGAGAGCCACGCCACTGACGGCACTTTGTACGCAGCCTGTTCGCAAGCCAGCTACAGAACCCCGGCGGCCCCAGCAGCCGGCAGCAACGGCGGCAATGCAAGGAGGTGATAGGCCACGAAATCGCTGCTGCTAACGGCGCCCTGTCTCTTCTTTCCCTTACCCCTGTGCTCTGGGGTGCACACACACACACACACACACACACACACACACACACACACACACTCTCGCACGCTCGCACTGAGGTCAGAGGACAAGCCTTTCTCCTCCCGCTTCCGTTTCAAGTGTCTCTAGAGGTGAGGCTTGAAGGGTGCGTGAAGACTGCATAATTTCTCCAAGAGGCCAGCGCTACCCCCTCCAGGCCAGTCACGGAAAGGATCCCCAGTTCCAGAGTCCCGCAAACCCAAGTTCAAATTCGGATTGTTACTTACAAGTTGGGTGACTTTGGACAAGCAGTCTCACTCCTCAAAGGGGCCAGTTCCCACCTGTGAAATAGAAATAACAATGATGCCTACAGCAGAAGCCTAGGAAGATACTACCTAAGACCACACACGTCGGGAGGCGAATGTCATCGTCCCTGGCAGATCTTCCCTCTTCAATAAATATGCAATAAGCATACACAATAGTAATCACAATAATGACTATTTCCCATTTACCCCTGAAATTAGAAAGGATTGGAGGAGAAAGCAGAACAGGATTCTGAGAGAATGTGGGAGCCCTTGCCCTCTGAACTTTCTACCCCCATATCCCAAAATAAGGAGTGTCACTCAGGCCCACAGCCTTCATGATGTCAAAGGGAATCTTGTGGGGTTTTGTTCAGTTTTGTGACACGTTGCAAAAAGCCAGTACCCACCCACTGCAGTTTGACACAAAGTAGTGCTCTCTGGCACAGGGTTTGGAGAATTAACAATAATAAGTGCAATTTTAGGCAAGATTTTAGTTTAAAATAAGACTATGAAGAAAAACAGCTGAACTTTCCATGTCTGTTTAAAATGAGAACCCCCTGATCGATTGAGAACTTGACTTCCATTTACTCTAATAGGTGGAGCTAGATACTTTTTTTATTCCGGGGTCATACTTATTCTAAATAATGGTAAGTGGCCTGCGTAATGATACATAGCTGAGTTAGAAACTATTATTTCCTCTGTCTTGAAAACCCCTGATGGTATTTACATTCTAAATTAAACTGAACACTGTATATTGATTTTAATATGTTAAGATGAAATTCAATTTCATGACGCCTGCTAACATCACAGAGCATGTAGGATCAATGTGTTGGCTGATTTCCTGCTTACTACCAATATCTCCCCAAGGGTTTGATACAAGATTTACAAGAATATTGTTTCTGAAGATGGGTGCATAAATATACCATCAAATCAGCTACAGTGCGTTGCACATTAGGCGGCGAATGATTTGTTGGCAGTGTTTTAATCAGCCTAGCATAAATGCTGACACATCCTTTGGAGAGTTCCCTGTAGCCGGTGCACCTATTGAAGCTTGGTGCCTTTCCCGAGGAGTAGAGCTGGCAGAAGAGGTCTCCCTGTGACTGCTCTTAGAACTCACCCTCTCCCGAAAAGAGAAAGTGCATTTCAGCTAAGGCAGAGCTATGGGTGTGCAGGAGGCCCCTGCTGAGATGGCAGCAGGCCCAATGGCCACTTAGGTACCAGGAAGTATGTGCAC
Source organism: Ailuropoda melanoleuca (assembly GCF_002007445.2). Classification (NCBI taxonomy): domain Eukaryota; kingdom Metazoa; phylum Chordata; class Mammalia; order Carnivora; family Ursidae; genus Ailuropoda; species Ailuropoda melanoleuca. Next base: position 112,610,193 of record NC_048224.1, on the reverse strand, counting down.
GCATGCGCGTTGATCAAGCTCCATAAAGCCTTCCTTTGACGACCAGAGAGGCGCTCTAACGCAGTAGATGAGAGCATGGGCATAGAGTCGACCAGTACTAGGATCAAGTCCACAGTACATCATTTACCAGATGGGTGATCTCAGGCAAATTACTTAACCTGTCTGTGACTTGATGTCCTCCTCTGAAAAATGGGAGGAAGAGTCATCAGTGCCACATAGGGTCATGAAGATTTAATGGACAATATACATAAAACCCTCCCCACAGTACTTGGCATTGAGGAAGAGCTCAATAAATGGCAGCTATTATTATTAGATAAAACTCAATCATTCAAAGAATTTTTATTGAATTCTCATTATGAACAAGGCACTATATAGACAGTTTAAGAAATGCAAAGATAAACCCACCCTGGAAAGACTTACCTTCTAATTGGGTAGATGATGACATAAATAACTATAATTGACAATGCAACACAGTCAATTCCCAAAGATAGGTATAAAGAGCTATGGGAGTTCACAAGGTAAGTAGATTACTTCCTGCTGGGAAGATCGGGGAGCCCTTTTGAAAAGGATGCCATTGGGTTTTGAGTCTGGAAAAATGAATGGAATTCTAGTATGCAGAAAGTTCAGCTGCAAGGAATAAAGATATGGAAGCAAAAATCTGAGACAAAGAGATGTCCAGCAGCTCTGGTTGGCTAGAGGTCTATGTGGCGATCTGATGGAATGAGGTTTAGAAAATAGATTGGAGAAAAACAACGGAGCCCTGAAGGCCAAGCTCAAGAGTTTGGTCTATGTTGGATGTGAAATGGAGAGTCCTTGAATTGCTCCGCTAAGGAGTAAGCTGATCAGAGCTCTGCAGCATGAAAAGCAAGCTGGCAGCTAACACTCATTCAGCACGTGCCTGGCACTGTCTGAAATGCTTTACATGCATAGACCCATTCAATCTCCATGAAATTCTATGAGGTAAGTACTAGTGTTGCTGCCATTTTACATGTGAGGAATCCAAGACACAGAAACATTCAATCGACTGCCCAAGATGACAGAGTCAGGAAGCGCCAGCGGCAGGAATGAATGCAGTAAGTGTGTTGCAGCTCCTGTGCCCTTGGCCACTAACCCAACGGTCTGCTACTCCAGGAGGGGGGGGAGTAGCGTGAGGAGGCCCAGGGAGGAGGCCATCATCAGAAGACAGCTGAGACAGAGAAGAGCCTGGAAGCAGTTAAAGCAGAATCATGGGACAGAGAGACAACTCCAAGGACTTTAACAAGGGTAAAACAGATAGGTCTCAGGAATGAGTTTCATTTCATGTAGTGAGAAAATGAGAAAGAGGATTCAGATGTCCCCAAATTTGCCTCTGGAAGGCAGACACTCAGGGCATTCCTGGACGAAGGCAGCACAGCACAGAGTGATGCAAAAGCACGGGCTCCAGATGACCTTGTGCAATCTGTTCACCTATCTGCAAAGGCAAAGGTTTGTAAGGATTCACTGAGATACATGCTTCTAGAAGTGGCTGGTACCTAGGAGGCGTTCAATAAATAGTCATTTCCTTCCCTGCTGAAATGATCAGTGAGCATGGAGGAGAGGACTGGATGGAGGAGGACAATGCTACCAGAGGTTTAACTGTCTTCCTCTGGCCAGAGCTGCTCTGTCTTTGAAATCCCACAGGGGACTTGCAGGGGAAAGCAAAGGTTCAGAAGCAGACACTGAGGTTGGAGTTGGCCTGAGGATCTCCATCTGCATGGAGATGGTGGATAGAGAGGGAGAGAGAAAGGAAAACGGAGGAGAGAAAGGGATGCTTCTATGGCTCTATCGTGGGGCTGACATTCTGATATCAGGGCTCATGGCAAGGGTACATAAAATAAGAGGGTGATGCCTGTGTGCAAATTTCTTTTACAAACAACCAGCCAAAACTTGGGAGATGTCCATGGCCACACACCCACAATTGTGATCTTATAACTAATGTGGAATATAAACTTAAAATACTGAAAAAGACCAACGGATTTTAAAGCCACTTGAGAGCGGCTCTGAATCCTCATGCCATAAGGAAGTCCATCCTTAATAGATTTCACAGCTGAACCAGTTGGCCATTTTAATTACTAAGTTCAGGAGGCTGAAACAGAGACCCAGGAGAAGGGTCACAAAATTGATGAGACTAGGTCAATTCTACAGTCAGATTCCCAGGACGATGAGACAACCGGTAAAAGAATTGAACCTACAACCTATTCCATGGACTGCTGAATTAGCTGATCTATGGAAAAGAGAAAAATAGAAGAGATTATGAATTTTCTGAAAAAGGCAAAAGCGGGGAGACATTCACTTAGAAGCTGGATAAAGCTGAAGGGCAATTCTCTACTTAACTGAATAAAAGGCTCCAACCTCAGAACACCTCAGAAAGACACCTCAGAAACATCAGGCAAGGCTTGTTGAGTTATCTGAATGCCTCAGAGAAACTAACCAGAATTTTTTTTTTTAATGCCTAAAACAGTGGGCCTACGCTGCCGTCAGATTACAGAGCAACAGAGAGGAAGTGTAGCAGCTGTCCCAGACTTCTCTGGCGGGAGACTCCCCCTAAATGTCCCCACCACGTGTCACTCTAGGACCCACACCACTTTATTCTCAGTGGTTTCCTTTTGACCAAACTGGACTCCATGCCTTGTCCTTAGATCTGAAACTCTCGTGATTTGAACCAGCCACCACAGACCTCACAGTTGAGTGTCTTCAGCTGACGGTCTAAGCTCACCACCATGCGAGGGTGTTGGGATCATTCTACAGGAGAAGTTCTTGAAGTCTGGCCTGGGGAGACCAAGTCCCTGAGACACATTCTTGGGACCCACAAAAGACCTCTCTCTTCCAATTATGTATTCCTGTCAAGCTGGATTTTCTTTATATGCTTCAACTGAAAGGACATAGTGCAACATACTGAATGCAGAGGCAGGTACGAAAATCCAACAGTCATTAACAAAGCCAGACATTTTAAAAGATTTGTGAAAATGCAAAACACTATTCTTCACAAATTTTTGTTTTGGAAAATATAATTATTTTTCCCAAAGAAATGTTATTGATACTAACATTTTATGGGTTGATCATGTTATTTTTAAATGAATTAAAATATTTTAAAAGTTCTTGGCTTTCATTGCTAACGTGGTTAATACCAATAGATATAACCCACCTAAAAAGAAAAGAAACCTTTGGGGCCCTCAATAATTTTTGAGAATGTAAAAAGAACCTTAATAGCTTGAGAACTGCTATTCGAAATGGATGTTGTCTGCTCTGTTTCCTACATTGGCTGAGATGTCATCTGGTCTAAGAGGATAAAATTCTTCAGATACAGATATTAGAGAAAAGGGCTGTCAGGGGATTGTGGGGGAGATCCTCATTCTGGTAATACAGCTACCAAGTCAGCCGTCTTGTGACAAATAAATACAATGCCATTTTCTCATACTCTTAAGAACTTTTTAAAGAAATAAAAATATAACTGCAATTCACAAAAACTGCCATGAATCTTAACTTCTAACCACTAGTGGAATTACTTTCAGACGCCCAGTTAGCTACAGGTGCCAGTCCTAGCCAATCGACATTGTTTCTGGGTAAGTGGCTAACCTACGAGTGTGAGCTACCAGTCTAACATTTTATTGCTTCTTGCCCAATGATATCCAAGGTATCTGTTCTTGAGCCCCAGCCCAGATTTCTTGATGCAAAATCCCCCAGTGCGAATCCAGGAAGCCTACATTTTTTTTAAAAGATTTTATATTTATTCAACAGAGATAGAGACAGCCAGCGAGAGAGGGAACACAAGCAGGGGGAGTGGGAGAGGAAGAAGCAGGTCACAGCAGAGGAGCCCGATGTGGGGCTCGATCCCATAACGCCGGGATCACACCCTGAGCCAAAGGCAGACGCTTAACCACTGTGCCACCCAGGCACCCCAGGAAGCCTACATTTTTAATAAGGACCCCAAGTGATATGTGCAGCCAGGTTTGGGAACTAACACTATTTCTCTAGACCCAGCGCTCTCGAATTTAGCCACCCTAATTCCTTTTCTTGCAGGGAACTAACTTTTACAAAGTTTTCATGACTCACACACACTCTCACTTCCAGTTTTCCATTCTTACTTTTTCACTTAAACTTTGAAGATAATTTAATACATTAGAAACAATTGTTATGCCCCAGCCATTACCAGTTTTCCATTGGATTCCACCTCTCCCTGTGAAAGATGATCTTTGCATTTTATTTACAAAGGGGTCGGATAACTTTGCCACATAGAAACCCAAGTTAAACATGGTTAAGTGGGTAAGTAACAAAATATGATCTACAACAGGGTAGTCAAGGTTATCAGTCCTTGGTAACAACTGAAAGAAAGAGAGAAAAAAAGAGGGGGAAGGGAGGGAGAGAGAGAGAGAAAGAAAGAGAGGAAGGAAGGAAGGAAGGAAAGAAGGAAAGGAGGGAGGGAGGGAAGGAAGGAAGGAAAGAAGGAAGGGAAGGAGGGAAGGAAGGAAGGGAGAGAGGAAGGAAGGGAGGGAGGAAAGAAGGGCCAAAGAAGGTAAGTAGGAAGGGAGGGAGGGGGACGAAGCTGCAGCTCTACCAGAGCTGGAAGCAGGAACAAGCACAGGCCATTGAATATTGCCTTTAAATTCTTTCCCAGGGGATCCCTGGTGATTTTGTCCTGGGATCTTCCGCTCTGGTTTCAAGCAATAGTTCCTTTGGGGAGAAAGAGGGAGATGGACTCACGTTATTAGACCTAGGATGTGAACTCTCAAGAAGGAACACTGCCTCCCTTGGACTGGGACTCACAAGGGACATTAGCCTGAATACTATACTGACGTTTGCTTCTGTGTCTGTTTCGTTTTTATTTTCCTTAGTATAAACGTCATTATGGGAGAAAGAGAGGAGAGCAAAGCCGAGCAAGCCTCCATCAATGTGCTGGGAGCCGAGTTATCTTCAAATGCCTGGGTACGGTGGTGGTAATAAAGGCCTTTGATTTGTTTTAAATTATTTATACTTTGCTCATTTTTTAAGTAGGCATCTAATTTATAATAGAAACAGAGACTCGAGGAGGAGACCATTCATTCGGCTGTCCATGTCAGCACGGGGCTGCTTCCTGCGGAACGTTCTGGAGTGCTGGGGCTCGCAGACACTCTGTCTAAGTCGGCTTGCAGGAGCCTAATGCACGGGCGGTGCTCGATCACGGCGCGGAACAGGAAAGCAGCCACAGCACCACTCGCACGAGGGGGCAAAATCCCAGGGACAGGGCTTTCCCGCTCACTCTGGAAGACAGCCACACATTCCTATTGACCTGCTCTGGAAAAGTATTTCCCGAGCCCCTTTCTCACCGCCCCCCCCTCGTTCCCCATGATGCCATTACCAAGTTAGGGCTTTCGGTTGTCATTGATGGAGAGGTGGGCATGTCACGCTTCTAAGTGCTCCTGGAAAGTGCTGACTTGGCAACCGTAGAGCCCGAGGGTTTGATATATCCCCCCGGGGGCAGAGCCTAAGCAATGGTAGCAGGAGCTTTCCACATTGCCTTGCCAACGGATTTCAAACTTGCTTGGTAAAGCTTGATTCTGGACTTGGAGTCTGAGAGCCCGGAGAGGTGATACCGGCCTGGAAGGTATGATAGTACGGCTAGCCAAGCCCATATTAATTTCTCAGCAGCCAGAGAACAGCCGAATGATTATCTTGACTGCTTAATGCTTTCCTATAACCATTCCTAGAGATGCTCTACTGACTGCTTTCACGCATTTGGTTTTGATAATACCATCAGGTTAAGGTTTGACACTGTAACTCTTTAAATGAGATCGAAAATTTATGCAGATACATTATATCGGTGGAGATGGCTTTAGTAATAAACCAAAAAATAACCTACAAAAAAATTCTCTAAGACCTATCCCTCCTCCCTTTTCACCTTCCACATCCCTGAGGGAGAATGGAGAAGAGTGACCAAGGTCTATTCGAAATTTATTTATAAGAGAAAAAAAAATCTTTGAGACAAAGAAGCGAATGTGATAGAATTGTGGCTAACCGTGGTCGAAATCCCTTGGAAACTGCCTTTTAGGAAATTCTGATTCTTCAGTTTTATTCCAAGCTCTGTACAACTTAAAACAAGCTTCCTGCTAGGAATAATAATATTAAATTAAAAGTATAAACAATTATTAGAAATATATAGGCTTAGGAACCATTAAATTTGTTCCTTTAGCAGGTTTATTACTTTTCTTCATACTTGCATGAAAATTTTTCTTCTACCAATTTGACATAAAATAGCCAGGATCAGATTTATTCATCTTATCAATACCATTATTTTGTACTGTCAGGTATTTAGAATATTATTTGAGAAGCAGGTATAGTTCCTCAAAAGCAGACTCTCCCTTCCCCCCTCCCACCAACTCACCAAAGTTGAGCAATTATTTTTTTGTTGAAAAATAAGCTTAGTCTTATATCAAAGGCCCTGCTGTACCTAGAGTGATTTAGAATTCAAATGTGGCTAATTTATAAAACAACCACATATCACTGTTCACAGCAGGAATCAGGGACTTAAAACAAACTCCACTCAGAGCACAGCTCCTCTCTTTTCCTTGGCCTTTTGCTTTTAGAAAAATCTCTAATGGATACTGGAGAACATTTTCTTTCTTCCAGCCTTCACAGGAACATGGTATCATATTTTGGTTTCGTGTCCAACTCCCCCAGAGCTGGCCAGGACCCAGCCGCCGGCATCTGGGTTGGTTGAGAGGGTTCTTAGCGACTGACAAGGGGTACAGTTTACCAGTGCTCTAGGCTTTTCACCCAGTAAATCTACGCGAATAGCAAACCAGGCCCAGGAGACCTTGACTGGAAAGCAAAGGCAGGAGAGAGAAACAATGTGCACAATATAACCTGGTTTACGGTGTTTGTCTCATGAGTCAAAGCTGAGCTTGCAATGCGTGCTAAACAAAATGGGAGCACAGTGCATGTTCAAAGACAAAAAAGGAAACTGGGAGTTTTTCGAAAAGAATTTTAACAGAGATTCCTAGCCAGAGGGACTGATGGGGAAGAAGAGGATGGAGAAGCAAAGAGGGTGGGAGGAAGAGCTGGCGGGAGGTCTGTGGACATGACTGGGATTTAGCCATGTCACTCACGTAGCTCTAGGGCTTGAGTGAGTCATAGTTTCCAGAACTCTAGATGCTTGCCTAGAAACCAGGGGTAATGACGCCTGCTTAATGAGGTCACAGGGAGCAAGGAAGAAAATCTATGAATGTGTTTGGTTAGACAAACAAAAAACCCCCCACACATGAATTGTCATCATCATCATCCTCTTTCCGTTCGTCTTCTTATAGTTTTACCTTTTTTTCTTGGTTCTTTCTTCTCAGGATTGTTGTTTCAGTTTTGGCTTCCTATCCAAAGTCCTATGCCTGCCTTGATAACTGTTGCTTTCTTTCCTCAACTGGCCCCTGAGTTACATATTGCTCCTTAAATCTGTCACCCATCTGTGCCAGACACGTGACCTCCCGATTCTGAAACTAGTTCAAACACACAATTCCATTTTACTGAACTTGCTAAGAAGTTGCTTGCTGTGTTCATATTCACTCCTACACACAAGTTTGGAGCCTAGCATTTCCCTAAATAAGAAAGAGGACGAGAAGGAGGAAGATAAGGATGAGAAGGAAAGAAAAGGAGAAATCAGTGTTCGCAGTCTTGTGCCCTAGACCTTAATGTTCTTTGAATGAATGAGATGACCGATGATGAAGAATGATCCACACAAATGAACCTGGGGAGACAGTGCTGTCAGCCTCAAAAAACACAGGAACCAGGGCAACACCCTGGTGAGAAGCACACAGACTACTGTGGATGCTGGTGTCAGAATTATTACGTTCTAAACATCTTTTCTTATGTATCACTCAATCCAACATAAAAATCCCTAAAGGATGGAGCAGGGTCTGGTTGGGACTTAACACTCACGGGGCACGAGGACACTGTGATTTACATTTCCACCAGAACCACAAAGAATGGGGTGAGGAAAACTGTAACGGATAATTACGTGCTGTTACCAAGACAGGAAGAAAGATAAAGAGAGCATATTTGGGGGAACAGATACTGAGCTGCCCAAACCCACAAATTTCCATTTTGCCACACAGAAGACTTCCACCTCAGAACTCAATTTGGTGGTCTCCGTTTCCTTCAAAAAATACTAATCAATGTATTTTCCACTTCACTCTAATTACGATCAAATATATCAAGGGGCGCCTGGGTGGCTCAGCTGGTTAAGCATCCGATTCTGGATCTCAGCTCAGGTCTTGATCTCAGGGCCATGAGCTCAAGCCCCGCACTGGGCTCCATGCTGGGTGTGGAGCCTAAATACACACACACACACACACACACACACACACACACATGGGCTCATCTACCTTGTTCTGACTGTTGCCTAAAATTGCAGAAGATTTTTGGCAGCCCCGTCACATGATTCATTCATATAAGTGCAAAGTCCACTGAAGCCCCTAAGTCTTTTTCATGTGAACTGTCCTTAAACCAGGGCTTTTTAGCATCCTTATATGTGTGCAACTGATTTTTTAACTTAAATGTGGAATTTTACATTTATCCCTATTAAGTGACATCATTAGTTTCATTCCACCTGGACTTTTTCAAAATCCTAATCCTGTCATCCAATAATCCGCCGCCCCTCCAAGGGTGGCAACATCACGTGGTTTATGAGCTTCTCTATAGGGAGGTGATATATAGGGGGACGGGGGAGGCAGACAGCCTTGGTTTGCATCCACACTTCGCTGATTACTAGTTCTGCAAACTTGGGCAAGTTTCTCAATCCTTCTGTGTCTCAGTTTTCCCATCTATAAATTAAGGGTAATATTGCCTGCCTTGTAAGATTTTTTTAAAGGAGATTAAATGAGTTAATTCATGTAAAAAGCAAAGCACATAATTCATACTCAGTAATTTTAGCTAATATAATATTGTCTGTGTACATCTATGCCAGTGATGAAGATGGATAGATTAGAATCCTGGCAGAGCCTTCCTTCCATATGGAATATTCTCTGCATATCACTGAAATTTATTGACGTATCATCCTCTGCTTTGTCAACCTAAATCTAAAAACAGCAATAATATTTAGCCATGTTTCCCCCACGTCATTTTTATAGGACCTTGGTCTGTTTACCCACTTCCAGTGTGCAGAGCAGACTCCCCAAAGGCTGTTGTAGACACGATTACAAGTCTTTGCTTCCAGTCCCTGCTCTTCAGGTCTTAGCTGAGTGAATATAGGCCGGTCATCTAACTTCTCTGGATCTCATTCGACTCATCTGAAAAAAAAGAGAAAAGAAAAGAAATAGTTGGATCAGATTTGCTTTTATTTAAAACCCAAGTTACTATTAAAATCCTTTGTAAAACTTCTTTGTGTCTAAATCCAGCCCATAATACTCTCAAATTTCCATGGCTGTGGATCCCTGAGCCATACCGGCTCTCTGGGCTTCTGTGGGTATTTGCCATCATCTGTTACATGTTTGGGCCACTGGGCCCATCCTGCCATTGTGACTGAGTGACTGTCAGTGAAGAATTCCTACAATCCCCACAGCACTTTGAATAGTTAGGGATACAAGGGCGGGTGTGAACCCCTCAAATGGGAATCAGATTCCTAAACCCTGTTCCAGATTTGCTGACTCAGTATTTCTGGGGATGGGGCCTAGAACTCGGTAATTTTTTTTTAATGTTTTTTTATTATATCATGTTACTCACCATACAGTACATCCCCGGTTTCTGATGTAAAGTTTGATTGATTTATTAGTTGCATATAACACCCAGTGCACCATGCAACATGTGCCCTCCTTACTACCCATCACCAGTCTATCCCATTCCCCCACCCCCCTCCCCTCTGAAGCCCTCAGTTTGTTTCTCATAGTCCATAGTCTCTCATGTTTCATTCCCCCTTCAGATTACCGTCCCCTTTCTTTATCCCTTTCTTCCCCTACCGATCTTCCTAGTTCTTATGTTCCATAGATGAGAGAAATCATATGATAATTGTCTTTCTCTGCTTGACTTATTTCACTTAGCATTATCTCCTCCAGTGCCATCCATGTTGCAGCAAATGTTGAGAATTCATTCTTTCTGATAGCTGAGTAATATTCCATTGTATATACGGACCACAACTTCTTAATCCAGTCATCTGTTGAAGGGCATCTCGGTTCCTTCCACGCTTTGGCTATTGTGGACAATGCTGCTATGAACATTGGGGTGCATATGGACCTTCTCTTCACTACACCTGTATCTTTGGGGTAAACACCCAGTAGTGCAATGGCTGGGTCATAGGGTAGCTCGATTTTTAACTTTTTAAGGGACCTCCACACTGTTTTCCAGAGTGGCTGTACCAACTNCACCAACTTGCATTCCCAGCAACAATGTAGGAGGGATCCCCTTTCTCCACATCCTCTCCAACAGTTGTTGAAGAACTCGGTAATTTAATAAGCTCCCAGGAGATTTAAACCAAAGTTTGATACCGACCCACCGACACGAGGCTACACCCCACAGGGAACTCACAAGTGTTTGTTGGACGGAGTCATCCTCCACAGATAAAGAGGAAGCTGCCAGATACGATGGTGGGACTGGACGCCAGCTCCCTGATTCTGCGTCTGCTTGCTCAGAGCCACACAAAGGGGCTAAAGCGAGAGCATCATTCCCCACGCAGACGCTGCTTCTGTGATTCGTTCAGCAGAGGCCCTCAAACCGCACAATCTGCTCTTAGAGACGAGCGCTGGAAAACACTTGCCCAAATAGTCAGAGATGAACTCCCCCACCAGGGGTTTCCTAAGTCACTTCTACTTTAGAAAATAGATTCTCTTTTCCCTCTGGCTCGGGAGGATACATTAGAGACTGCAGGTAAAGTGCGGCCTTTCTTCCAAAACCTCAGCCAAACCACTCTGAGGGCACCACACAACACTGAGTCAGTCACCGCCAGGCGGTGTGGGAAAGCGGGCACCCCCGGGGGATGGCGAAGGGGGTGAACGAGAGGCCCCTCCCGAGAGAGCTGGTTGTCCAGGCGAAGCACCAGAGGACTCCCCAATGGCTTAGTCAAAAGCCGTGAGTTCTAAACCCCTCCTGCTTGTCGAAGCCCTCACTTCCCCAACTTGGATGATCTGCATCGTTTTATAAATAACACTTGACTGTCACGAAAGGATGCAAAGTGAGCTCATTAATCTCTTTCCAGTGCTACGAATGCTCAGTGCTACCGTACTTTTGTGCCGTTCGCAGAAAGATGTCATATTTTCAGAACTGACAAAAGGACATTTCCATTATACTAGATTCCATTAAGAAACTAGCTTAGTGACATTTGGTGAACCTCTTCGGGGGGGGGGGGGGGGGGGGGGGGAGAGGACAGAATATTTATTTGTTCCCTCTTAATTCAGTCCTCTGCATCTGTTTATTAACAGAAGGTTAATAAATCTGGCCAGGGGGCAGTGAAAGAAACCTGAACACGGGACACTGTCCTTTCATTTTTTAAAAAATCATAGATTAATCTTTACCAAAATCCCCAAGTTCTTGAGTGCCTTTTCTCAAGACAAACTGCTCTCCACTCAAACTCTGTTTCTTTGCCAACATGCCGTCATGCCACCAAAGGCAGTGGGCAAGGGAGATTTTGTTAAGGGTACTTGCATAATGGAACTTTGTCTCTATTTTTTTGATTGGTGTAGACAATTAAAATCATTGGTGGGATCGTCCAGGCTTAATTATTAATTAAGTTTTTAGGAAAAATATTTCATTTTATTGCTTTCAAGTAGATGCAATAGCTATATTTAACACTCGGATGGGGTTTAATGAATAGATGTCAGGTTTTCATCATGTCTCCTTCTCTTCTAAAAGCTGTCTGTATTCTTAAAAGGGTTTAAATGGCACTCTCTGCTTCTGTTTATACAATCAATTTTCTTATCAAACACTTCATTCATCATTAATATAAAGATAAATTTAACCCCAGGTGTGATCACGATAACGTCCAAATAATTGGAAGAAATTTTCAATAGAAGTTTTGGAGATTTCTGAGAAACTTAAGTAAATCCAGGAGGATAAATATCACAACAAATTACTAGGGAAGATGTGTCAAGAGATTGATGGATTGATTTTTTAAAATATTTTATTTTATTTTTATTTCAAGCAGGCTCCACACCCAATGTGGGGCTTCAACTCCCAGCCCTGAGATCAAGAGTTGCATGCCCTACCACCTGAGCCAGCCCGGCGTCCCTGTGTCGGGGGGTTTAGAGTTAGAGTCATAGAAAGCTCAGAGATGAAATGAAACATAGGACTCCACTATATTGACTATGTTCCTTCACAGAGGGGAAAAGGAAGCTCAGAGAGGTAAATCTAAATATGCATAGTGTAAAAACCAGGTTCCAAGAAGCCAAGGCCCAATGGAAAGGAGGGGGATGAATGTCCTAGCATACAAAGGAATTCCAAGAGTGTGAGGAACTGAGATATGTGTCCCCCAGCTCTGCTTCACTCTGAGCAATTCTCACATCTGCCTCTCTCTCTGGGTGGCCTTTCTGTGGCAAAGATAGAGACGGGCAGCTATTGGCTTAGATTATCCCTTCAACTCATTGTAACAGTGAGAAGCAAGTGTTTCTTTCCTGATAGTTCCAGCAAAATTCCAAGGAAGACGCTCATTGTCCTGGTTAGCTCATGTATTCATTGTCGAGCCAATCACTGGCCTGGGAGGTAAGATAGAACCCATGTGCCAAAGATTTACAGCCCAGCCAGGTGTGGGGGTGGGGAGGGGCATAATTCCCAAAGGAAATAGGTGCCAGGCAGGCAAAACACAAGAACAAGAACAAAATGCCCACTTCCCACAGCCTCACAGTCAACTAGTGACAGAGTCAATAATACAGCCAGAGTTCTTGACTCCTGGTCTGGAGTTTCCTTTCACAAAGGTAGTTTTTTGGTTTTTTTGCTTCGTTTTTCTTTGCTTTAATTTTAGAGCCCGTTTGGTTCCTGTTTGTTTTGGCATAATTTAGGGGTTGGCAAAGATGCCTGTCTTCAATAATATCATCTGGTGCCTTGCAGTATTTCCTATTTTTATTTCAAAAGAGTCAACCTGCTTATCTCTTCTGAGCCCTGTAGAAATATATGCTCCTTTGTAGATGGAATGCCTCCTGGGAGGGATGTTCAAGAGAAGATTCTTAATGTCTGTTATTCCAGTTTCCAACATATGGTCCAACATGTGGCCAAAGAAACGCTGAGGGTGTCTCGTTCCCCCACTCTGGCCTGCTGCCTAAAGTGAGGGAAAACACTGCTCTATGTCCCAAGTGACCAAAACCTTTAGAACCTTTTAACTCTTCTTCCAAGAGCCTCTTACGAAAGAGTCCGCAATTGCCCTAAATGGGGCCTGTTTGAAAAGGGCCACCTCCGTGATCTTGCCGGTTTTCCCTGAGGCTGGCACATGGTGTATTCGCTAAGAGTAAAAGGGAGTAAGTGCACTCCATCAGCCTTCTTCCCTTTTCTAGCAAATGTAAGTGGTGTTATAATATTGATATGATCAAGACTAATGAGCCATTAATTCTAATTCAAAAAAATGAGGTAACTGAACATGATCTTTTACAGCGCATTGATCTGATACGCCAGATGAAGGCAAGGTTACATTTCCTCTTGGAAATATGCCTACTCTTCACAAGCAATTTTAAAATGCTCCCCATATGGATGTGCTTTTCTATGTGCCAAAAATAAATCTAATAGAAGGAGACAAATATAATGTCTGAGGAGAAAATATGGCCACCTTTTTGCATTTCTTCATCCTTCCCCTCTTTTCTTGAAGGGTCAGGCTGGGTGGCAAGTCAATTTGTGGGTCACCAGAATGTACTTGGGGGGAAGCACTGACTTCCTAATGAATGCAAGAATATGAGAGGGTCAAAAAATGTGTTCTCTCTTCCCCCGTACATATAATAATGAACACTGGGAAAATTGAGTTTTAATTAGCAGCCGTAAGTGCCATTGGGGGGCTAACTTCACATGCATGTGATTTAGGGTGGGGCTGACAATAAAGACATTTTATTCTGCCACGTTGAAGAGGTCACATATTATGCCAACTTGAAGCTGCAAAAAAGGCTTGGGGTACATTTTCCATAAAACACTTTGTCCCTCCTTTGAAAGAACTAATAGTCATTCAAAAACAATCCTGTTTTCTCAGGGGGGAAAATATATGTATATATTTGCCTTAGTCAAGTAGAATGCTGAATGGTAACCCCATAAAAATTATTTTAAATAGTAGTCACATTCTGGTCTCTCAGCCATTTTGATCAAACTACCTTTGCACATACTTGAATAGCAACTTGAATATGTATGCTGTTACGGATTGAATTGTGTCTGCCTAAAACTCACATGTTGAAGTTCTAACCCTTAGTACCTCAGAATGGTACTGTACTTGGAGAATGAGTCTTTAAAGAAGTAACTGAGTTAAAATCAGGTCATTAGGGTGGGCCCTAATTTAATCTGGTGTCCTTGTAAGAAAATGAGATTAGGACATAGACGTGCAGAGAGAAGGCCATATAAGGACACAAGGAGAAGGTGGCTATCTGCAAGCCAAGGAGAGAGACCTTAGAAGAAAGTGACCCTGACAACACTTGATCTTGGACTTCTAGCCTCCAGAATTTGTAAGAAAATTAACTAGACCACCCAGGACCGTTCAAAAGGAGATTTTAGAGAACCAAAGCATGCCAGTAATTTGGTTTACCCACTAGAAACTAATGTTGGGGTATTGTAATTAAAAATAAAATATTCTCCCAACCTGGAAATCCTCTCCACAAAGCTGGTAGACAAAGAAAACACTTCCCGTATTAAATAAGCATTCAACCAGAATGTGATGGGCTTCACAGGCAGTCTGCTAAGAGATTGCAGAGACGGAGAGGAATCTTACCCTTTCCTATAGCCATGCAGATACAACCCATTGCACACATACTCTCAAGATAAACAGTAGCTAGTCCTCAAATCAGAGGACTTGATAGTCAAGTCAAGTACGTGTGTCAAGCTGGATTCCACTGGCCTGAGAAGCAGGTCAACGAGCTACCAAGTGAGTGGGAAGCTAGTCTTATACTCCAACATGGAAAATGTATTTGATGGGACTGCAAGGTAACATAGGATCTTAAGAGTATCATAGTAATCCCTTGAGAAGATAACACCTGGGCCATCGGAGAGGCCGAGGAGGACAGAAGGTGAGGGGAAGGGACTGACACTGTGGTAGTGGAGGTCTAGGTACATAAATGATGAGGGTGGCAATAGCCCATGACTAATGGCACGCAGCTGCTGATGTTACAGCAGAGCAGGCCACCTGACGAAGTCCGGGAGCCTCGGCAATAGCTTTTATTTACGTGCTCAAGGTGGGGCACTTACAAGGCACTGTTCATCTTTTAGTTCTTAGTGACTTTACTCTCCCAATAGGAAAACATCATATTTAATGGCCAAAATAAAATCACTGACCAACAGGAAGCCTAACTCAAAAAAAAAAAAAAAATCAGGTTTTTTTATCAACTAACCCATTTCGACCAACTCCTGAGAGACTCGAGGCTGAGCACACCTGCAAACACACCATCTTTCTCAACCTTTGTATTTGTACCATTTCAAGCCAATATTTTCTCATAAGATAAATTTCTTCCTCAAAGGGAATAAAACTTACTTGTGAAACTCTGGCAAAGCCTCATTCTGCCTCAGCCCTATTCTATATGAAATAATATCCCTTCATGCAGTCGTCATGGCTGTAGAGGTTTTTTTAAAAAGATAGATCCTACTTTTCCAGAGTTTGGCTAAACCTCCATGGGTGTGGCATTCTCTCGTATGGATCTCACTTTTCCAGATTTAGGTATTTCAGAAAACACAAAAATAATGACTACCTTTCATTGACTGCTTATTATAAACCAACAACAATACTAAGTGCTTAACATACATGATGTCATTAAAGCATTACATACACACACAAAAGCTATTACCCCACATCACAGATGAGGAAACTCCCCTTTAGAACAGTCGTTCATCATTTGGGCTGCACGTTGCAATCACCTGAGTAGCTTCTTCCACTGGCCCCAAGCCCAGCCCGGATCTCAGACCACTGAAAGCCAAATCACTGGGGGAGGGACCTAGCCATCAGTAGTTTGTAAAACTCTGCAAGTGACTCCAATGTACAAAGTTCTGCAAGTGACTCCAGTGTACAAAGTTGACACCACTTTCGTAATTCCATACCCATCGTCATTCAGGTTGAAAATGTCAGAGGATAGTCTTTCTAGTCCAACATCTGTAATCCATACAACCATTTCAAGGTTCTTGAAATCTTGGTAGTACAATAATTATCTGGGGAAATTTATAAAATTACCGGTACAGACCCTACTCCCGAAGATTCTGAGTTTATTGGTGTAACTTGGACCTCAGCCATGGGTATTTTTAAAAATCTTCCTGTGCTATTTTAATATGCAGCCAGGTTTGAGAACCATTGCTTCATATTATTCTTATCGGCTTAATAATAAAAAAAAATGTCATATTCATTTTCCTGCGTACCTTGAAGGCTTTCTTAAACCAATCTATATTTCTACATGCTTTCCCATTGGTCTTTTCTCCCCCTGAGGGAATGTATTTAGAGTTCTTGACCTCCATCTGCTAATTAATATGATCAATGACTTTAATAATGAGTATATATTGAATACACCCAATATAATATATATATTCAAACATCAGAAAGTGCCTCAAAATCTAGAAACTTATAATATAAATATTTCACTGGTGGATTTTTTTTTTGGCAATATACAAGTCTGTAACTAAAAAAAAATTTTTTTAAAAGTCTAGGCTAGGCCTAAATAACTTCTAGAAATGAGAGGAGGAATGACTAGCATCAATGAGAAACCTAAAAGCAGAAAAATAAAGAAAAGGCAAATGTCACATATCTGGAGGCCCTCCTAGAGGGCCAGGCATACTGGTAGTCATTTAAGGTACTCTTATAAATGGAAAACATAACAAAAAGGAATTCTAAGAGGGGGATAAGATTCTCAAGTGGAAAAATATGAATGAATTTATAAAGAGCTAAATACCTGAAAATACTGATTTTTTTCAAATGATTATTTTCTTACTATGCTTTTAGTCTTCTTTATTTTGTTTTAGCCTTGTTACTTTTGTTTCAGAGTTTTTTAATGGCTTTATCGAAGCATAAATATATAGCCTCTATATAACCATGAAACCATAACAACAGTCAAGTTAATTACCTCCAGAAGTTTCATCAGGCCCTATTATAATCCTCTCCCTGCCCCCTGACAACCACTGATGTGTTTTCTGTATTATAGATTAGTTTGTATTTTCTAGAGTTTTAAATAAATGAAATCATACTGTATGATGTACTATATGGAATCATCATGTAGGTACTCTCTTTTTTGTTGTTTTTACTTCTTTCATTCAGCATAACTATTTTGAGATTCACCCATTTTGGTATATATATATATATATATATATATATATACACATATATATATATATTATAGTTTATTCCTATTCTTTGCTGAGTAGTAGCCTTTACGTGGACATACCATAACTTGTTTATCGTTTCATCTGTTGGTGGACATTTGGATTGTTTTGAGGTTTTTGCAATTACAGATAAAGCTGCTGTGAATATAACATATTTGTATACAAGTCTTTGTATAGATGCATATTTTCCTTTAACAGGGGAGGTGAATGGTTAGATTATACAGGAAGTATGTGTTCAACCTTTTAAAAAACTGCCAAACTCTTCCAAAATGGATGTCCCATTTTACATTCTCAACGGTAGTTTGAACGTTTCTGTTTTTCCACATCCATGCCACCGATTGATATGGCAAATTAATGTGAGTTTCTTAACAGATGAAAAGCTGTAAAAGCTTATTCTAATGTCCTTGTGTATTATCCTAACATTTATGTGAGTTCTGGGTTAGTTTTGATTCATTGATTTTTCTCCTTTTTCATGGTTGTATTTTCCTGCTTCTTTGCCTGACTGGTGATCTTTGATTGGGTGCCGACATTGTGAATTTTCCCATTTTGGATGCTGGATACTTGGTATCTCTATAATTATTAGATATTCTTGAGCTTCAGAGCTTCATTCTGGGATGAAGTTAAGTCACATGAAAACAGTCTGATCTTTTCAGGTCTTGCTTTGTTCATTGAGATCAGAGCTCTGTTTAGTGTAAGGCTAATTCTTCCCCACCACTGAGGTAAATCCCTTCTGGGTAATCTACTGATACGCCATCAGTGATAATGCTTTCCAGTCTGGCTGTTGGGAACAGACCCTGTGCCTACCCCTGTGGATGTGTGAGGCATTTTCCCCTATACTCCTTTCAGATGGTCCTTTCCCCAATAATGGTTAGTTTCTGCATAGGCATGCAAGGGTCAGTGCTCAGCTGGATACTCAAGGAGAGACTCTGCAGATCTTTAGAGTTTCTTTTTCAAATGCATTGTCCTGTGAACTTCAGCCACCTTCATCTCTCTTCTCAGACTCACATCTCTGTCTCCTCAATTCAGGGAGTCTGCCGGTTATAGCCTGGATTCCTCTTTTCCGAGCTGTAGCCCCGACGCTCTCTCCATGCAGTTAGTTGGAGCAATCATAGACCTGACCTTATTTGTTTCCTATCCCTTAGGGATCCTTGTCCTTTGCCATTTAAAATATTTTATCTGGTTTATTTGGTTTCAGTGGGGGGATAAACCCGATCCCTGCTCCTCTATTTTGGCTGGAAGCAGAAGTATTTTCTAATTATTTAAAATTCCCTAATTATAGATGCTCAGTACAGACGCGGAGCTAGAACTGCATCCAGGAGATGGAAAACACAAAATGCCAAACGAGAGCAGGATTCCTCTTGTGGTATACAACACATGCAGTGAACACACATGTAGATTTGGTCTACTCAGCTGGATTGTAAGTACCACAATGATAAGGATTTTGTCTCGCATTCTTCATGGGTCCTCCCGGGTCCCTCGCCTGCACCCTGCAGAAGCAGGATAAATGGTGGTAATTACTAATCTGCATTCTCCTTTCACAGCTTAAGTCTGTTTCTTTTCCCTTGGCCGAGACGATATACCAGCACAAATGCTCGCTAATATGCCTTACTACAGGGATCTTGAAAGGACTTCTTCTTCAGCATTTTTTAAATAGGCAAGAATAAATTTTAATAAAAGATCCCAAGTCTGGTTCCTTTTGAACCCATATGAAAGGCAGAAGTTACCTCACATGCGTTGAATAACTCTTACAGTTGAGCTGAGAAATGCTGGTTTATAATGGCTGATTGGAAGAATTACTGATGGATAATATATGAGTGAAGAATTTATGGTGAGTTTTCTCATGGAAGCCAGTGGAAAGGACACTGAGGTGGCATGGAGCTTTAATGCAGTCTCGGGATCAGGCATGCCTCGGTGTCAGTCCTGGTGCCACAAACCGCATGGTGTTGGGCAAGCCTCTTGATCTCACTCGGCTTTGACCTGATCATCTCTATGCACAGACATCCCCCGTTGCAGAATTGGCGTGAGAATCATAGAGATTATTCATAAAGCGCTGAGCGTAGGCCCTGCCCCCTCGTAGGAGGTTGCATCTCAGAAACTGGATCAGGTCTGCTGTTGATCAGTTACGGGGTTAATGGTTAGTCATTTCAACGTGAGGTTTTGTTCCTACTTCACAGAGCTGGTATGAGGACGATATTGAATAATGCAGGTGAAAAGCACTTGGTAAATCATCTGTTCGTCTGTAATAAATACTAGTTGATTAATCTCTGCCTAGTAACAAACACTGTGACAACCCATAAAACCTCTGTGGGATTCTTGAACAAAATGAAAACACTTGGGGGTGAGAGGTGACAGTTGATATTATAGCCTCCCTCCAACCAAGTCTTCATTTCTTCCGAAGCAACAGTGCATTCTCCCCAGAACCAAAACACAGTTACTCAAGGACTGTCAAGATGAACAACCCCAGTGTTCATCAGACCTAATTAATTTTTGCATTATTATTTTTTTAATATTTTATGTATTTTCAATACAAATTGATACAATAAAAACCAAGCAAGCATACAGCATTTTGCATTATTATTTTATCAGGTCTCACATTTTGGCATTAAATGATGATATAAATCAACTAGAAAACAGCATGAAAACACCAATAAAGACAAATATTATCTTAACTTTCTCATATTGTTCTCTTATAACATCTCATATTAGAAGTGGTTAGGAGAGAAAGAAAAATACCTCTTAAAATGATCCCTACCATAAATATTTAAACTTTGATGTTGTTCATGGAAGACCAAAAAAAAAAAAAAAATCTAGGGAAAGAAAATGCAAAGCTGTCTTCGCTAGTGATATAGAGATAAACAATAATAATAGCAGCAATGCACCACATAATACACAGAGAAATAAAATTGATAAAGAATCAGAAAATAAAAGTCCCTCAAGAAACCTTTTCATAGCATACATATAAACAGGAATTCTGGAGCAGTTAGAAATCTTTTATTTAATCCCATGCTGACTATACTCAGAATTGTCATGAATGTGAAAGAACAAACCGTTTTTTTCTTTTACAATAGCAGTCACAGAATAAAATAATCCAAATGTACTGAATAGTACAGATATCAGGTTCAAAATATAATATTAAGGTATTAAGATAGTCTGCTACTAATTCTTGCAAAAAAACAGAAAAGCCTCTGACACAACAAAACCTAGTTATATAAAGCTAGATACATTCAGAGGTTTTAAAGGGAAAAAAAAGATCATTTCCCAATAATTTACAGAGAAAATTAATTTACAGAGATAATTTGTGTTAAAAATACACACATATGCACACATACACACACCATTATTTCTACCTCTTATTCTTTTAGGGCTGATTCTTTTCAGGGGGCAGAGGGGAAAAATATCAGAATTTGGGGGGAAACCAGGTGATCAAAGGCTATGTGGTTTGAACAGTTTCCCAAGTGGATTCTGTGAGCACCCGAACATTGAGCAGCTTTGCTCAAGTTTCTACTTTTTAAAGGGAAAAAAAACCCAAACTTATTCCAAAGGTCCTCATTTCCATCTACATAGTTTTTGGCTCTATCTAGGTTGCTGCTAATTTAATTGCTTTAGTCAAATTCATTATTTACACCTTAGCTTTGAAAGGTTCCAGGTTAAAAAAGGACCCTCACCCTCCCACACACACACCCCGCTTCCAGGCAACGTTTACGGGCTGGAGAGAGGTGGGTGGGGGTGGCTGACAGGGTGAGCTGCAATTCTGTGCAAGCACAACTCAACTTCGAGAGTAAGAGACAAAAGATGGTGATCCCCAGCTTCTGGGTGTCTTGAAGTGGAAAGAGAACGCCAAGGACAGAAGAAGAGGGATGAGGAAAGAGACCAGTCGGGTGGGAGAGCCCACCCTCAGGTATTAGAACTATGACCGAAAGAATCTTCCAAGTCTTCCACCTCTCTGTCTTCCTTCACCCAACCTATTCTCTTGTCTTCAAAATACCAGCATTTCCAAGAATAAGGCAGAATCTATCCAGGTTCTAAACAAGAATCTCTATTTAGGAAAATGACAAATATCAGGTCAGTCTTTAAACAAATGAAAAGAAAGAAAGGGGAACTATCAAAGGACACTGTGCCCCTGAACGTAGGGAAACATGGATGACATAGCCTTATATTCAACAAACACATCTGAGTGTTTACTGTGTGCAGACCATGGGCCTGATGTTTTTTAACATGACTAACACTGATGACACATGCTAGTGTGTGTCGGACACTATCCTACAGGTTTTTCATGAAGCATCTCATCCATTCTCACCAGCAACTCTGTGCGGAGAACTCTGCCATTATTCCCATTTTATAGAATTAGGGCTCAGGAACTATAAGAGACTTGCCTTATGTCACACAGCTTTCGGGGACAGAAAGCAGATTTATACCCAGATAATCTGACTCCAGAGCTCTGCCTTTATCCACCATGCTTTACTGCTAACTAATGCTTTATTGTAGTTTGATAAGATGTGGAAAATTCGGATCACTAGTACAGACATCATCCCTAATGCACATACCTTACCATGGCCCTTACACTGCCCTTCTCATTTTCCTTTATAAGATAAATGTGGGCTAAATTCAATGTCTTTAGTGTAGTATTAGGTTTTCTCTACTTGTATCTGTCGGCACACGCCCACTGAACCTTCAAATATCTTTGCTAATGATGGCAGAGACCGTTCAAAAGAAGGGACGTGAGGTTATTATGCAATGTGGCATTAGTTGAGTTTTCCTCCTAATCAGGTATTACTTATGCTACTGGTAAAAAGAAATTGATTTCCTAATACTACCGTAGCTGATTAGCGAGGAGGAAGCTACACGAGGACCCTGCGGGCAGCAGAGAGAAACCAGCGCAGGGCACAATGGAGACAACTGGGATGTTGTGGTTTGAATCCCAGTTCTGTCACTTAAATCCTGGGTGGTCTCCAGATAGTTGCAAGCCTCTCTGAGTTGATTTACCCAACTGTACAGTGGAAAAATAAGACACCTGCCTTGTGAGAACGAAATGGGACAATATCTATAAAAGAGCCTTGAGCCACACCTGGCATCTCATGATCTATGAAATTCAAGATGCTAACCTGATATTTTACTGCCAGTTGGCCAGTCCGGTTTCCTCATAAATTAAATGCCAAGAATGCATTGTGCAAATTGTGTACTGGTAGATTTCATAGTTTACTGTGCATAAGTATCAACTAGGGATATTGCTAAAAGTGCAGATTCTGTAAACTCTGATCACAGAGATTCACATTTAGAATGTTTATGGCAAGGCCCAGGCACTTAAACTTTTAGCTAGTCTGCTCAGAAAAACACATTTTGAGCATATATATATATATATATATCCCTTTACTTGCAAGGACTATTGGCAAAATTTGTTAGCATTTCCTTTAGTGTTTCTCTGAACTCCTTTAGCAGTTTCCAATTTTCCTTGGCCTATGAAAGGATATATCTATGTGAAAGTCACCAGTGTTCATTAAGAAAAGACTTTACTTTGGTCAAAGGAATTCATGCTCAATAAATGACGGGGCAAGCGTCAAGTCTGACTAACTGAATCTGCCTGCATGCAGCCAGGTGCGTGGGCAACACTTTCAAAAGAACTTGGTCACGGGTAGGAAGTATCCCAAGACTTCAAAATAATTTGAAATTTAAATGGAGTCAATATAAGTGAGCTGCTAATTTCCTAGGCCTGAAAAGTCAGCTTTCATCCCATCTGGACCTGTTTCAAGATTCCTACAGATACGATGTTCTGGGAGAATGTCCCCGTTAAACCTTATCACAAAGCTGTCCCCGAAAATACAGAGTGGATAGACAGTCTTCATGTGGTGCTCAGAAACTCTCCTCTAAAACACTTCCACCCTTCAGTCCCTTGATTTCTATCATTCACTCTCCCCCAGAAGTTGACATTCCTCTTCAGCTCCGCCGTCTGAAATTTGCCCTGATATTCTAACCCGTGTTGACCACTCTGGGGTACTGTAGCCCATCACGTCTGTGCCGCTCGTTCAGAACCTGGCCGTTTGTAGCCTAAGCTTTATCCTTATTTGTCTCCCTACCCAAATTGTAAACTCTTCTAAGGGCAGAAACTGTATCTCCACTTTCTTCTGAATCCCCTGCAAAGCCTGGCCCACACTTTGCACATAGTAGGCACTCAATAAAGATTAATTGATAGGAATCGAATAGACTGAATATGATGAGTCTCCCCAAAAGTGCCACTCAGTTCCTGAAAGCCACCAACCCTGTTTACTAGTTAGTACTGAGAGCCACCATGACCTCCTCTACTGCTAAGCTCTGTCTAGTGGCTTGGCATGATGGCAATCCTAACTTTTGTACAAGAGAAATCCAAATCTGGGTCTGGACGCCAGTTTTCTCCATGCTTATCTTTAAATAGTAGGGAGAAAGAGAGAAAAAGACCTTGTAGCCACTGCTGTGTCTTTACTTGGACTTGGCTCCCATCAGGTAATAGGCTAGAAGTGCCGCCCAGCAGACTTTCAATACATGAGAAACATCACCCCAAAAAAGCATGTTTCTTTGTTAATAAAAATTCAAGTAAAAATAAGGAGAATAGATCTAATGTGGAATATTATATCATCCACTCATCATTAGTGAAGCACATGCTGGGTCTATAATATGAGAATCAGTACGACCAGAGAAATAGAAAAGCAAGCCTCTACTCCTTTCCCAGGCCTTCATGGTGCCTATATTCTCTCACCAGCAAAATCACAAGACAATGTCATATTACCACCATCCACCATAGCATGACATTATGTGTAGAAAAATTGTGTGTGTCTCTGTGTGTGTGTGTGTGTGTGTGTGTGTGTGTGTGTGTGTGTGTTGGGTCCCCATTTGAAAGAACCGGTTGCTTAACATTAAATGGGGGCTTACTGGGTCACCTGGGTGGCTCAGTCAGTTGAGCATCTGCCTTTGGCTCAGGTCATGATCCCAGAGTCCCAGGATCAAGCCCCGCATTGGGCTCCCTGCTCAGTGGAGAGCCTGTTTCTCCTTCTGCCCCTTCCTCCACTTGTGCTCCCCCTTGCTCTCGCTCACTCTCTCTTTCAAATAAATTAAAATAAAATCTTTAAACGGGGGCTTATTATAAAATTGCTTTGCCTGCAAAGGCTCTCCCACATCAAGAAAGCACAGGAAGGAATCATTGAGAAAAGTGCCTATTTTATAAAATCAAAAGATGCTTTTGGGGTGCCTGGGTGGCACAGTCATTAAGCATCTGCCTTTGGCTCAGGGTATGATCCCAGTGTTCTGGGATCGAGCCCCACATCAGGTTTCTCCGCTGGGAGCCTGCTTCTTCCTCTCCCACTCCCCCTGCTTGTGTTCCCTCTCTTGCTGGCTGTCTCTCTCTGTCAAATAAATAAATAAAATCTCTATTAAAAAAAAAGATGCTTTTTGTTCAGTCTCTTAAGACTTTCAAAGGAATAAATTTGCTTGAGTCCACATGACAAGAATTATTATTATTATTATTGTTGTTGTTGTTGTTGTTGCTGTTGTTATTATTTTAGAGAGTGAGGAGGGGGAGGGGCAGCTGGAGAGAGAGAATCTTAAGCAGGCTCCACACCCAGCACAGAGCCCGACATGGGGCTCCACACAGGGTTCGATTTTACAACCCTGAGATCATGACCCTGAAATCGTGACCCTCGGATCATGACCTGAGCTGAATCACCAGTCCCACGCTTAACTGACTCAGCCACCCAGGCGCCCCTCGCGTGTCAAGAAGACGAAAAGGATGGTAAAACAGCCCTGTCCTGCTTCAAGCAGTGGAGGCTTGAAATAAACAAGTAAGTTCCCCGGTCGCATCAACCAAGTCGAGTATTTCTGTTCTCTTTGACTAAACACTGGGACAGTGATTGGAATAACAAGAAACAATGCTGAGGGATGCCTGGGTGGCTCAGTCAGTTAAGCGCCTGCCTTCAGCTCAGGTCATGATCCCAGGGTCCTGGGATCGAGTCCCATGTCGGGTTCCTTGCTTGGCGGGGCGAGGAGCCTGCTTCTCTCTCTGCCTGCCACACCCCCTGCTTGTGCTCGTGCTCTCTCTCTCTGACAAGTAAATAAAATCTTTAAAAAAAAAAAAACAAAAAACAAGAAACAATGCTGAAAAACAATAGAGAATTGCTGCCTTTCCCCCCCCCATTACTACCACCTCCAAATGATAACTATAATTCAGTAAAGATCACAGAGGCTGGCAATTACGCTGAACATCACTTCCTACCAGCCTTTTATTTACTCAATTCCTCCTAAATGAATATCTGGCAGAGGGGAATAAATTGTGTGTGGACACCCCTATCAATAGCAAGCTAAAATATATTGGCATGATATCAAATAAATAGGCTGGATAAATATATTAGGCACGAAATGGCACATGGTGAGCCATTTTATGGGTTTGTGGCGAAGGAAGAGGAGACACATGACAAATTAATGTGTTGTACTTAATATGATTGTCTCGTGTGAGGAGGCTCCGGCTGGCTAAACCAAGAGCTGAAGAGGAAGATTTGAAGCACACTCCTAAGTTTTTAAATCACAGGGTCTTATTCTAAGGATGCAGGATTTCATTTCTGAATGAAGAAGTTGAGTTAAAACCCGCTGAAATAATGAAAGCTGAATCCCAAAGAATGAGTTGTAGATTCTCTATCGAGACAGACGTGGAAATGTTTGCTGATGAATAAATTTAAATTCATTACTGAAAACTGAAACAGCAGAGCATTTGTTAAAATTAGCCTACAACTTTAAGTTTGGGGGAAACTTTGTGCTCTATAAGGGGAAAAAATGCTAATTTCTGGATTATTGGCATTTTTACTCTCTCTCATATGATATGTCTTCAAAATTTGCAATAGAAATATGACTCTTGTTTTGTTATTATTGTTTCCAGAAAGGAAGGCCAGACAGAAGGAAAACATTTCTTCCTCAATTAAGAAGGCTTTTAAGCCTTTTTGCCTGAATTTCACTAATGCCTCATTTCACCAAATCAATCATGTTGCTCTACTGTTGTATTAAAATGTACTTTAATAACAAATGTTTGAAATCAGAAGTGACATTTTTTTTCTAAGATGCATTACTAATAAAGTAACAAGCATTTTCATCCTGCGTGAAACAGCTGGACCATGACGAGATCACATTTGAACTAATTAAAATGATATTTTTTGTGCAGTTTTTGCTAACCCAGCTTCATTGGACTCAAAAGGATTTTTGAAATCCATAATAAAGGCTATTATGTAATCTTACCATGATTCTCTTGAATCAGGCTACTGTCTAATTTCTCTGTAACGATATTTTCTTGAAACTCTCACTCAATAAAATCAATATTAAGTTTTTACTCTTATAGCTCTTTTTTCAATATACGATCCTCATTTAATTAAAAAAAATTAAAGCTTTAATTTATTTTGCTTGATGAACAAGAAAAATATAATATTAAAGGCAACATTTTGCAATGTTTCTCTTTTTCTTCACTTTACTGGGTCCCTGTTGTTCCCAATGTATAATTTGCAAAACATATTGCTTCAATACTTACAATGAGAGAGGCGGCCCAGCTGTGGGAGGGAGAGGACAGCAGCCTCCAATATTACCATAATAATCTGCCTAGAGTCCCATGAGCCCTCTGGTATATACAATTCTCTGTACTGCAGGCCCCAGCTGGAGAACATTCTCTTGACATGTATGCCAACCTTTGCCTGCAGGCAAAATAAAAAAAGGCAGAGAAGTAATCATGAAAATAAAAAATCTTGTCAACTGCATTAGGATGCAGTTCCCATGTTTTTGCTCACGTAGGCAGGCATTGTGCTAACAAAATGATATGAGACTTTAAAAGACTGCAGCTGCTATGTATTTAGATCTAAAAAAAAAAAAATGCTATGTTAATTCTGCAATCCTAAAATCTGGGGTGGGGAGGGGGGCCTGTGGGCAGTGATAGTTTAGTTATTACTGTCAATATATATGACAACTTTATTTACCAACTATTACTCGGGAGATTGCTTATTACAGGAATTGAACAAGAAAAAGCAGCATTACAGTACTGAGGTTAATCACGGATGAAACTTTCAAACAAATATTATTTTTACTCCACGACAAGTGAATATAAGAAAAACTTGAGCAGTTGCTGATTAACATCCTCTTTAAATAATCCCACAAAAATTAATGTGATTGTATCTGCCCCTGAAGATTCAATCTCAAGTCAAAGAGATCGTATCGACCTTTAAAGTAATAAGTTAAAACTCCAAAAGCGCTCCTTGAACAAAACATTTATGTTTTGAAACTGAAAGTTCAGACTAGGTTGTAATTCATTTTAAAAGTCAATGAAACTCAATGGGCTTAGAATATTCTACGATTAACGTTTAAAAATCTTATATCCTTGTAACAGCACGAAAAGTTCCCAAACTTCATTTGTTGAAACAAGAGACTCCTCTGAAAGCAAATTAATCCAGAATATGTCTGCAGCCACTCACATCTACCTGCATCCTACTGGATAAATATTCCGAGCAGACATTCTATATATGTGATATTAACTTTCTTTGTCAAATTAATTTTCCAAATACTAGACAGACTGGAAGAGGGCAGTATAGTGTTATATTAGCTCTTAAACAAGTCTGTTTGCCAGGAAACGTTCGATTTTATTGTCTTTACCAATACAGTGATGATAAATCTCTGCGGATTAAGAGACAGGTTTAGACAGTCACAAGTTTACAGTGTAAAGCGGGTTTTTATTTGTTGTTGATCACTTATGAGGACAGGATATACAAATTGGGTTTGTAATTACATATTTATATGCCTATTTAATTAATGTCAGTCTCTCCCTCCAAATGTAAACTACATGAGGGCAGGATCATAGAAATTTTATTCACCATTTTATCCTATGTGCATGGCACATGGTAGGTATCTGTGGAAAGAGTAAGTGCATGCATTGAATTATTTATTCATTCATTCAACAAATATTTACTGAGGCACTAGGGATACAGCAATGAATAAAGCTGATGAAAATCCCTGTCTTCATGGCATAGAAAAGAGATAATAGATATGAAAAATAAGTAAATGTGTATTGCGTTAGATGATAATAAATACGAAAAAGAAAAGTTTAGCAGAGAAAGGGGACAGAGAGTGCGTCTGGTGGGGAGGCTGCTATCTTAGAAAGGGGAGGTGAGAGGACACCTCCCCCAGAACGAAAGTGTAAAACACACTAGTTCTTTCCAGTAGGTACAATTGAATAGGTTTCCAGTAAGAATCCAATAAAAAGGCAAGGAAAGCAAAGACTCAAAATGCTGACCCTTTCATTATTTCAGTAAGTATCTGCATCCCCCCCATGAAATCATAAGCCCCTCTATAATCAAGGTGGCAACTTCTTTAGATATTAACTCTAGCACTTGGCACAGTGTCTTATATACATAGCAGATGTTCTACTGCTTATTCTGAATTGACTTGGATTCCCATTAGGATTAAAGAACAACAGCAGGAAGATCTTCTATGCCCCAGGGAGTGGTCAAATAGCCACGGATGGAGGAGAACCATCCAGCACACTTCAGATGGCCACAGAGCAGCAGACTGAGGCTGGGCAGACACCACCCTGTGGCACTGAGTGTGATGCAGGCTGAAGCTCACTGCACACAGCCGTCCAGCCCAGACATGAACACGGTGGTCCCAAGAGGAAACAAGGCAAGCTTACAGAGAACTGCGTATTACAATTCGGGAAATTAATCAAAGCCCTTGCCTTACCGTTGGGGGCTCACGTCGGGATCATTTTCACTTAGGAAAGAAGACACACCTATGTCACTCTTACAAAAGTGATCTTACTCCTTTGTATCCCTGTGTTCAGTTTGTAGAGCTGTATACACACAGGTAACAAATCACAGATTTGTTACCTCTGCTGCTTGCAGAGGTCAAATGCTGCACTGTCGTAGAGAATGAATGAAAAGAACATTGCACTCTCCACAGCATTAGGAAAATGGATCGCTGGAGACAGGACGGGGCGGGCGGGGCTAGGGAAAATAATCAAATAACAGTGAGAGACATGAAAAACACATGGGCATAAAAAAAGGATGACATAGTACAGCCCAAAGTTGGGGGACAATGTTCAGATGACAAAGCAAGAGAAGTTACAATGAATGCAATACGATGGAAGAAAATTGCGGATATCCTGCTCTTCCCTGACCTCTGCGGAATGCACAGGTTTTCCCCACCTCCAGCCCACTGCACACGCTCCCACTGTCTCTTACTCTGTTGTCTAGGACCGAAGGCTGAGGCTTTCCCACCATAACCTCTGTGTAAATGCTGAAGATGTTCACCTCTGAATCCCTGGATCTTGGAAAATGTCTGGAAAATATAGGCACTCAACAAATATTTTTTCCTGGGAAGAAAGTCTTCAGTTACGTTGGGCATTGACTTGGGTCTTTATGATCACAAAGCTCACATTTATTAGAGGTAGAAAAAACATACAGCAGATAAGTAAAATTTGATAGCAGATGTTTGTAGCAGTCAAGAGAAACCATTAAGCCTTGTGATTGCCAGGAAAGTACAGATCAGCTGATCACATCATTACAGAGAATAACACAAGAGAGTAGGAGCAGAGAGATATAATGAACAAGAAATGAATTAACTTAAAAATCAGGCAGAAATTTGTTTGTTTTTTATTCTAAGGGGGCTAAAATATTCATACATGATACCAAGGCTCCATTCCCAGTGAATGACAATAACCTAAATGTCCATATTGGTGTCGTAACTGATTTCCCTCTACCCTTTCTGGATGTCTCAACCACACCTGTGGCTGTAAATAGCTCCTCTCTACTGAGGTCCCCACTCTCTCCAGCTCCCATGACTCTTCTGAGCTCCACACAGACTGCCTTCTGGACATCTCCAGTTATGTCCCATAGACCTTCAGATTCCACCTACTCATAATTTTGTCCCCCAAGTCTTCCTTTCCTACATCCTTATCTCAGTAAATGGGACCCCTGATTACCCAAGCCAGAAGACTGCAATTGACCCTTGATTGTACCATCTCTCAAATTCTCTCCCCCACAATATCATCCCATGTCCTAAAGAATCTTCCTCCTAAGTAACTCATATGCCTATCCCTTTACCTGCAACTCAGTAGTACCTTGGCTCAAAAACTCTTTCTATCTCAGCTGACTTGGTACATATCTCCTGATTTCCTCAGAAGAAGAGCTTCTTCCTGCCTCAACCAAAACAATCTCCTCAACCTTATTTGAGTGGCCGTTTGAAAATGCAAAATCTCCTCACTCAGCTGCTTAAAATGCTTCTGTGCCCATGAGTTTAGGTCAAAGTCCTCCTTGCTTTGTGTTAAAGTCCATGCTCTTGACATGCAAGGCCAAGATGGTGGCTACTTTCTAACTCATCTGCCCTGATGCCATGTTCTGCCAATGCTTCAACCACACACAATGACCTTCCCTCGTGTTACTTGTCAATATTCCTTTGCAGATGCACTACTACTGATCTAAAATACCCCATCTAGACTTCTCCACCTTAACTAAGTTCCCCTCATCCATTAAGAACTCAGCTTAATTATGATCTTTCCTTTTTAATTCACTTCCTCCCTCAGTTGGGTTATAGGGCTCTACCCTGTGTTCATAGGGCACCCCGGCATAGCATTTACTGTACTGAATTGGCATTTCTGGTTTCTTGTAATTATCCCCCACTTGACCATGAGTTCCCGGAGAGGATTTTTCATGTCTATACCCCCCACGTCTAGCACAATGCTTGTTGCACTGTAGATGTTCAATCAATGCTTGTTTAGCATATAAATAAGAGAATGAGTTTCCGGGATAGGACTTAGATTAGTGGAAGGAAAACACACCACCTACTTCTACATTAAAGATAATTTGTTAGAGTTCCTCAAAAAGTTAAAAAGTAAAACTACCCTATGATCCAGCAGTTGTACTATGCTATTTACCCAAAGAACACAAAATACGAAGTCAAAGGGATACATGCACCCTGATGATTATAGCAGCATTATTTATAAACCGAATTATGAAAACAGTCCAAGTGTCCATCTACTGATGAATGGATAAAGAAGAGATGGTATATATATACACATGATGGAATATTACTCAGCCATAAAAAGAAATGAAATCTTGCCTTTTGCAGTGACATGGGTGGGGCTAGAAAGTGTTATGCTAAGTGGAATAAGTCAGTCAGAGAAAGACAAATAGCATGTGACTTCACTCATATGTGGATTTTAAGAAACAAAGCAAATGGGGGCGCCTGGGTGGCACAGCGGTTAAGCGTCTGCCTTCGGCTCAGGGCGTGATCCCGGCATTATGGGATCGAGCCCCACATCAGGCTCCTCCTCTATGAGCCTGCTTCTTCCTCTCCCACTCCCCCTGCTTGTGTTCCCTCTCTCGCTGGCTATCTCTATCTCTGTCAAATAAATAAAATAATAATTAAAAAAAGAAACAAAGCAAATGAGCACAGGGTAAATAAGAGAGAATCAAACCAAGAAACAGACTTTTAACTCAAGAGAACAAACATGGTTACCAGAGGGGAGGTGGTGGCGGGATGGGTTAAATAGGTGACAGGAATTAAGGAGTGCACGTCTTGTGATGAGCACCGGGTGTTGTATGGAAGTGTTGAATCACTATATTGTGCACCTGAAACTAATATTACACTGTATGTTAACTAACTGGAATTTAAATAAAACTTCAATAAATTTGTTAGGAAAGGTAAGAAAATTTCCTGTGCAACTACTTATACCCAGAATT
Source organism: Ailuropoda melanoleuca (assembly GCF_002007445.2). Lineage (NCBI taxonomy): Eukaryota > Metazoa > Chordata > Mammalia > Carnivora > Ursidae > Ailuropoda > Ailuropoda melanoleuca. Next base: position 112,578,031 of record NC_048224.1, on the reverse strand, counting down.
AGATCTATCAATTAGGAATAAGGTGAGAGACAGAGAGAGATCTATCTGTACCTCATGATTGTTTACACGTTCCAGAAGTTTCTTACACAAGACAAGCTGATAAGGAGCAGATCTGGTGGATGAAAACTTCGTGGGGCTAGTGTTACTTAGAACTCTAAAATCAGCAGATCTTCCAGTGGAGCACAAATATGTGATTAAAAAAAGAAATTGAGGGGCGCCTGGGTGGCACAGCGGTTAAGCGTCTGCCTTCGGCTCAGGGCGTGATCCTGGCGTTATGGGATCGAGCCCCACATCAGGCTCCTCTGCTATGAGCCTGCTTCTTCCTCTCCCACTCCCTCTGCTTGTGTTCCCTCTCTCGCTGGCTGTCTCTATCTCTGTCAGATAAATAAATAAAAATCTTTAAAAAAAAAAAAAAAAAGAAATTGAACTGGTTACCAAAACAAGTTCTCTAAAGGCCGATATGCATTTGCTAAAACTATCTGGCTTATTTTGTTTTTATGTGATCTACTTTCAAGATGCTACTTAAACAGAATAATTCAGTTTTAGCCTAGGATAAAATATTCAGCCACACCAATTTTTTAAAGGAAAACAGAAGCCAAACTAAAATGTTACTTGTTTAGTCCAAGGAGGGTATCACATAGGTGTTGAAAACAAGATTGGTTTTAAAGGGTTTGCAAAATCTAAAAAGTAGAACTGAAATGGCTTGTTTAATTCCAAATTTGCTCCCTCCTCTCAGAATCTTTGGCAAGACCCTCTGTCCTTTTGGGAGTCCACTGATGGACCCTTATGCTCACATGCGGCCTGTTCTATTCAGACCTGCCTTCTCTAATAGCGCCTCAGATTCAGATCTCACATCAGCAGAACGAGCCAGGGAAAGAAGTTCCAACTAACAGTTCCAAACAAAATTTCCGTGGACTTCAAACCGCGATATGTAAGTAGCAGCTCCCTCTACCCTGTTTAATTTCTTCCGGATGAAGCTAGGTTCGCTCTTTCACTTTTGTATTACAGCCACTCTCTTCTAACCAAGGTTCGCTCTTTCACGTTTGTATTACAGCCATTCTCTTCGAACCAAACTCATTCTCAATTCAGCGGCACAGGCACTATGAGTCCTCTGCATAAGCACCTTAGTCCTTCGTCCACTGTGCTCCAGGGCGCTCTGCCTAAAGTGGTCTAGCCATGTCCTGACAGGGCGAAGGTTCATATTTCTTTTGACTCCCCCTAAGTGAACCCAACAGCACTAGGCAGAAGTAGCAGAATATGACACTCGTAGAGCACAAGCCAGTGAATGAACCAGACTTCATAATGGGAGCACCCAAACATGTGTCCCCAAAATTCCGTGGCAGCAATATACATCCACACAAAATTACTACTTTCCAATGGTTTCGTCTTTGGATTTTTTCCTCCTGCAAGTATATCAAATGACAGGAACTTATGAAGGCCACATGATATTAACAAGCTTTACAATATTAATGAAGTTTTATGATTTGTACCTTTCTTCCACTTCCTCAGAATAGCAAATGTTTGTTAATCTCTTGTTTTGTTTTTGTCTTTTAAATGAAGAAAGGCAAATATTTCCTATCGCTTTCCTTTCTGATCACTTCACTCTCCTGAGAAATCTTCAGGAAGAAACTATTATAGTACACCAGGCAAGCCTGTTTGGGTTTTGTAAGTTGATTTTTAAAAAACAAAAAACTCTGAGGATTTCTTTTTCAAATTTTTCTAGAAGCAAAAGATCATCAGTAGAGTCGGCAACACAAGAACAATTATTTGCCTAAGGAAATGGAAGGTCCAAACTCTATTTGAAATTTTAACATCCTAGTTATTTTCCAAGTATCTCAGGCCCACAGGGTTGGGAGCTCATGGACTCAGCCTACAGAATTTGGAAGAAAAATAGTAATTACAGGAACTGAATCAGAGAAAAATTTAAATTAAAAAAGGAAAAGTCCCATAAAATCATCTTGGTTTTCTACTTAGATGGGTGGGTTTTTTTTTTTAGAAATGTTGTCTACATTTTTGTTGTGTTCATTTTTGTGTGTCTATAGCTTGAACAATTGGTCTTATTTTCAGTTTCATTTATATATTTATTATATATAATATGGATCACATACTGACATTCATTACCCAGAGAGAAAATGGCCAATACGTATTTGTTGAATTGAATTAAATGGGCTTATAATGTTGGTATTGAGGAATAAACTTGACCTAAATTAGCCTAACTCATCTATATGAGTCTTTTATTAGAAATAGATGGATACTTCATATTACTTTTGAGTAAGAATAAAAAATTATAGCAAATAATTTTTCTGTTTCTGCATTCCTTCCTCTTCCACCAAAAAAAATTCAAATAAAAGAGGAAATATGTAAAAAGAAAACTAAATTAAAAGTTCATAGAGATGAACACCTAGGAATCTACATTGTCTTCAGTATGACCCATCTTCTAATTCAAAAGGAAAAAAAAATAGATTTATTCATTATATTGGTAAATAAACTTCTCTTAAACCTGTGCCTTTCTGAGAATGTGGGCAGTGTCTAGATTATCATGCTAAAATCTAAATAAATTCTAGTGGCACTGGCAGCCAAAGTCGCACTACCCTTCGGTTCCCCATGGGCAATAATCTCTCAACAGCCTTTGTGGCTGCTCAGCTTTGGAAGCTTGCAGAGTCCCCATGGGCAAGCAGCTGCAGAAGGAAGTGTAAGCTGGAGATGAGTCAAGCTCTCTGCAACCTGGAGGGGAAAAAAAGGAGCTGATAACTGCATACGTGGGGGCTCCTTTTCTGCCCAATTTCTCAGCTTATGTTAGTTTTTTTGTACACTTTTTGCAAAATATACTTACACGTTCAGATTATTATATTGCTTAAATAAGATACCATTTATCCATAACAAAACAATCTAGTTGAATATTGAGGGAAATGTGTTAGCGATCCTGTAAAAAAAATTATTGAAGCCAACCACTCAATTAACACTCATTCATTCTGCAAATAATCCATGAGTGTCAAGTGCTTGGCTACGTGCTAAGTGTACACTTTTGAACAAGACAGAGAGAGTTTATGGTCTAATGGGGGAAATCAACGACTAAACAATCAATTTAACAATAAAGTGTGGCAAAAAATTACAAAATAAGCTTGGAAAGTGGAAAGGACTGGAAGGGGATGAACAGTATTATGAAAGATGATGTAAAACAAAGAATCAAGTGAAGCAAAACAGAGACTCTCTCTCGATGTTCTCAAAATCTGTTCCAGTGAGAGAGAGAAGGGACAAGAATCTTACAAGAAATCCTTTCCACTTGGATCTAGTTTTCTATCTACTGTAAATATCTCAACCTCGTCATCGGGCAGCAGCAAACTTTCTACTCTTCTTGAATGTATGTTCTCTGCAAAGCTAACAGGTGAGACAGCAACAATATGTAAATTAACCGAGAGAAATGGAGTACAAAGGCTATATTTGAAATTCTATGTGCAGAGCTAGTCTCCCAGTGACCTTACTGCAGAAATGCAAACATTTCTCCCTCAGAGAAGGAGCAATGCACATACCAAAATAATCCATGCCACTCCATCTTTTTTTTGATCTGGAAGAAAGCTCTCAGAGGGAGACCGCCTATACAGTGAGTGTTGTATCAGAAAGCCAAAATGGCATAGCGAATGGAAACATCAAAGTGTATAATGTTGTGTAAAAATAACCTCCCTTACACATTTTTGATTATGCAAAATGGTGACTACGAAATGCTTTTATTCTTTAGTAAGGAAACTCACTCCACGTGCTATTGCTTGGGCAGGGCAATTCCATCTTTTTTCATTAGATGACTTTTCCAGGGACCCAAACCTGGCTATTATTGCATTTTTATGCTTTGTTTCTCTATTCCATCTTATGTCTTCTACATTTTCAGCCAAGTTCTACACTAGCGATAAGAATTTCAATGAAGAAAATAAGAACCTACTATCTTCTACCATAATAGTCAACACACCTCTTACAGCCCTAGTCAAAGTGCAAATCAAGTAAGGCATAGAACAAAGAAATGGGCTTTATAATTAGGAAAATGTGGACTTAAAGCCAAGTGCTACTACGTATTACGGTGTGATCTTGAGCACTAATCCATAAAATGGTAGGAAGATAACTATGGAATACAGTTAGAAGCAAGAACTGAATGAGGTAATGCAGGTAATATCCCAAACATAGTGCATGGAGGTGGCACATTGTTCCGACGGGGTGACAGCTATTGTACTGTTGGTACTTCCAGAAGTCTTTTTCTTTATTCCTCTTTGGTCCGCCTCCTCTTCCTCATTTCAAGGCTGCCCTTGCTTGTCCCATGATTATCATTGGATCGTTGAATGTCATGATCTAAGCATCCAGTTTGCTTTTCTAAAAGGTTGAGTAAGCCTATTCATATTTCATTAAAGTCACTTTAGCAGGTCTATTTCCTTATGAATGAGGTTAAGAGATATCACCTAGGAGAATAAATTCAGGTTTGGATTTTGTCAAACTATAACAAAGTAAGATATAAAATGGCTGCAATTTTCCAGAAAAAGAAAACCACTGAAATAGCCAAGTGGCCAACAATTAATCAATCCATTGTTTTAATACTCAGAAATGATCTCCTCCATCAGGGACTGGGTGAGACTGTGTTATAAATGGATTTTATCAGGCCCTTGGACAGAGAACAAACTAAATGAGAAGCAATCTGAATTTGGCAGCAGAAGGACATAGTGAAGCTCTGGTTAATCCCACAATTTCCTGACCAGACACGAAAGAGGTATTCAGATCATATGATTGGCATTTAAGTAGAAAACCTAGAATTATTTTTACAAATGAGTTTGACCTCAAAAAAAAGAGAAACCTCAGGAATTATAAACCTATAAATCTACATAAACCAATGAGCTGCCATTATGTTTAACTCCCCAGTCATTAAAACCAGTCCAAACCCAACTAAAAATCAACTTTATCACAGCACAGTCATACGTCAGTCATCATCAAACATCTGGATATCTAATTTATTCACCAGCTTTACCCAGGAGACTTAATTCCCAAAATTTTGTCTATCTCCAGGAGTGAAAGCCATCCTCAAAGAAACAAAATGAGGCTCTGCAGAAGACCTGCGAAATAATATCATGAAGGCATGTGCTCAAAGAAATCTCTCGAGAAAAGTTGGAAAGCCAGGTAAATTCTCCTGAGAAGAGTGACTACTTTCAAGGGCATAATTCTTGATTGAATACGTTCTAGAGTATTTGTTTAAAAAATAAATTGAACTTCCAGATGAATTCTGCTCCTGATACTATCCCCCCTCTTCTTCCTACACCTGGGGACGGGAAGACTTTTATCCGGTGATGAATGAGCCCCTCTCGGTCCTGCTCCGGGCTTGCTCTTCATCAGCGTCCTGGTGATGCCTAGTGTCGGCGGCTGTGGAGCCCCGTCAGCTTTCTGAGGGAAGAGCAGCCCGCGGAGGAGCGGAGGCAGCCATCTGCAACAGCTTCTCCGGCGGGGGGAATGGCTATTTATTGTCAGCGGCGTCGGGAGTGAAGCACAACATCCATCAGCGGTGGTGGCGTGTTATTCATATAATATTTAATAAGTTTATGTAATTGGACCAAGTTTCATTAGGACTTGTTGCAATAAAACCACAGACATTTCTCAAAAAGCAGGGCATCCAGCTGGAGGACGCAGACTATTTAACATTGGTGCATACACAGCCACGGGCATCTAGAAGCCAGAACAGAAACAAGGAGGAGCGGTAAAAAGTGCAGCAGCCAAAAGAGGGTGCTGAATGGGCAACAGCAAAAACAGGAAAGCCAGTGAAAGCTCCTCTTGCATTCATTCAATTCACAGAAGCCCACCGAACAATCGCTTTTGCAAAACAACTGTGCTGATCTCTTTCGTTGTTTTTTAATTAATTGCGTGTGTCTTCCACTGGTTTTTGTCTTCCCCCAAGATGTATCTTGAATGCAAAGGTCACTTCTCACAATATTGTTTTTCCACTTCAGCACTTGACAGGGTGTTTTTGTTTTGTTTGGTTTGGTTTGGTTTTTTAAATTTTTTTTTATTATGTTAGTCACCGTACAGCACATCTTTACTTTTTTAATATAGCGTTCCATGATTCATTGTTTGCGTATTACACAGTGTTCTGTATTCTGGTTCCTATCAGTAGCTTTTAGGCTCTTGGCCAAATGTCGGAATGTGATAGAATGGAACAGGATGGAAGGAGTACTTGTACTCTTAGTAAAAAAAACTCTCATGGTAACATTGTATGGTGACAAACGGTGACTAGATTTTTCGTGTTGAGTGGAGCAAGAGTTAAGATGGCAGAGGAGTAGAGGACCCCTTGNTTACACAGTGTTCTGTATTCTGGTTCCTATCAGTAGCTTTTAGGCTCTTGGCCAAATGTCGGAATGTGATAGAATGGAACAGGATGGAAGGAGTACTTGTACTCTTAGTAAAAAAAACTCTCATGGTAACATTGTATGGTGACAAACGGTGACTAGATTTTTCGTGTTGAGTGGAGCAAGAGTTAAGATGGCAGAGGAGTAGAGGACCCCTTGTTCAGCCGGTCCCCTGAGTCGAGCTGGATAGGTACCAGACCAGCCTGAACATCCATGGAATCATCCTGAGATGCAGGAAGATACATCTGGATCTCTACAAAAGAACATCTCCAGCTCTGAGTATTGAGGTACGAAGCGGGGAGCCGTGAAACTGCGCACAGATATCGGAAGATAAATGGAAGGAGGAGGGAGCCACCACATTCGGGCACCGGGAAGCGGTAGCCACCTGCATGGGGGAGGGGGTGGTCTCGCGGACGGCACCCGCGACACAGCAGACTGAGACCGTGAGCCGGGGATCACGCACCACCAGACTGAAGCGGAACTCCGGTGTGCTCACTGGATCCAGACTGAGACCAGGAGCTCCGGGAACGTGCGCGGGGCGGCGGGCGGCTGGCAGCATTAGAAACACAAAGGACACAGACGCGCGGGCCCTGGAAGTGAGGGCTGGGACGCCGGGTGTGGGGCGCACAGCCCAGGATGCTGCAGGGTTGAGCAGCACCAACAGAAACAGAGTTAAAGTGGCCAGAACATCAGTGGAGAATGGTCCGTGATCCCTCTGTTCTGAGACAGAGGCTGAGATTTGGCCGCTGCTGCTCTGACTCTCAGAAGAGGCACAGCAGACCGCCAGGGAAAGCCACCAGAGAACAAAGCCTGGAAATACTGGCTCACAGCGTGCCCATCCCCATCCCCCCTCGCAGGCGACACGGAGACTCTACCCAAATAGGGCTGCCTAAGTATCGGCGTGGCAGGCCCCTCCCCCAGAAGGCAGGCTGAAAAATCAAGAAGCCCACAACCCGGGGCACCTGGGTGGCACAGTCATTAAGCGCCTCTCTTCTGCTCAGGGTGTGATCCCGGCGTTCTGGAAAGGAGTCCCTCATCGGGCTCCTCAGCTGGGAGCCTGCTTCTTCCTCTCCCACTCCCCTGCTTGTGTTCCCTCTCTCGCTGGTTGGCTCTCTGCCACATAAATAAATAAAATCTTTAAAGAAGAAGCCCACATCCCTAAGATCCCTATAAAACAAGGGCACACGGCCTGGGTCCCAGTCAATAATTTGGGCTCTGGACAACCCCGCAACCTCTCCTCATCAGAATTACAAGAAGGAGAAGCCCCCCNAGATTGGATAAAAAGACATGACCCATCCATTTGCTGTCTACAAGAGACTCATTTTGAACCCAAAGATGCATTCAGACTTAGAGTAAGGGGATGGAGTACCATCTTCCACGCAAATGGACCTCAAAAGAAAGCTGGAGTAGCAATTCTCATATCAGATAGACTGGATTTTAAACTAGAGGCCATAGAGAGAGATACAGAAGGGCACTATATTATTCTTAAAGGAAGTATTCAACAAGTGGATATGACAATTATTAATATATATGCCCCCAACAGGGGAGCAGCAAGATACACAAGCCAACTCTTAACCAAAATAAAGAGACATATAGATAAGAACACAGTAATAGTAGGGGACCTCAACACCCCACTATCAGAAATAGACAGAACACCCTGGCAAAAACTAAGCAAAGAATCAAAGGCTTTGAATGCCATACTCGACGAGTTGGACCTCATAGATATATATAGAACACTACACCCCAGAACCAAAGAATACTCATTCTATTCAAATGCCCATGGAACATTCTCAAGAATAGATCATGCTCTGGGACACAAAACAGGTCTCAGCCAATACCAAAAGATTGAAATTATCCCCTGCATATTCTCAGACCACAACGCTCTGAAATTGGAACTCAACCACAAGGAAAAACCTGGAAGAAACTCAAACACTTGGAGGCTAAGAACCATCCTGCTCAAGAATGACTCGATAAACCAGGAAATCAAAAAACAAATTAAACAATTTATGGAGACCAACGAGAATGAATACACAACGGTCCAAAACCTATGGGATACTGCAAAGGCAGTCCTAAGGGGGAAATACATAGCCATCCAAGCCTCACTCAAAAGAATAGAAAAATCTAAAATGCAGTTTCTATATTCTCACCTCAAGAAACTGGAACAGCAACAGAGGGACAGGCCTAACCCACTGACAAGGAAGGAGTTGACCAAGATTAGAGCAGAAATCAATGAATTAGAGACCAGAACCACAGTAGAGCAGATCAACAGGACTAGAAGCTGGTTCTTTGAGAGAATCCATAAAATTGATAGACCACTGGCAAAACTTGTCCAAAAACAAAGAGAAAGGACTGAGATTATTAAAATTATGACTGAAAAGGGAGAGGTCACGACCAGCACCATTGAAATTGCAAGGATTATTAGAAACTTTTATCAACAGCTATATGCCAAAAAACTAAACAATCTGGAAGAGATGGAGGCCTTCCTGGAAACCTATAAACTACCAAGACTGAAACAGGAAGAAATAGATTTCTTAAATAGGCCAATTAACTATGAAGAAATTGAGTCAGTGATAAACAACCTTCCAAATAATAAAACTCCAGGCCCAGACGGTTTTCCTGGGGAATTCTACCAAACATTCAAAGAAGAAATAATACCTATTCTCCTAAAGCTATTTCAAAAAATAGAAACAGAAGGAAAGCTACCAAACTCATTCTATGAGGCTAATATTACCTTGATCCCCAAACCAGGCAAAGACCCCCTCAAAAAGGAGAATTACAGACCGATTTCTCTAATGAATATGGATGCCAAAATCCTCAACAAGATCCTTGCTAATAGAATCCAACAGTACATTAAAAGGATTATCCATCATGACCAAGTGGGATTCATACCTGGGATGCAAGCATGGTTCAACACTCGCAAATCAATCAATGTGATACATCATATCAACAAGAAAAGACTCAAGAACCATATGATCCTCTCAATTGATGCAGAAAAAGCATTTGACAAAATACAGCATCCTTTCCTGATTAAAACCCTTCAGAGTGTAGGAATAGAGGGTACATTTCTCAATCTCATAAAAGCCATCTATGAAAAGCCTACTGCAAGCATTATTCTCAATGGGGAAAAGCTGGAAGCCTTTCCCTTAAGATCAGGAACACGACAAGGATGCCCACTCTCGCCACTATTATTCAACATAGTACTAGAAGTCCTTGCAACAGCAATCAGAAGACAAAAAGGGATCAAAGGTATCCAAATCGGCAAAGAAGAAGTCAAACTGTCTCTCTTTGCAGATGACATGATACTCTATATGGAAAACCCAAAGGAATCCACTCCCAAACTATTAGAAGTTATAGAACAATTCAGTAAGGTGGCAGGATACAAAATCAATGCCCAGAAATCAGTTGCATTTCTATACACGAATAACGAGACTGAAGAAAGAGAAATTAGGGAATCCATCCCATTTACAATAACACCAAAAACCATGCGTTACCTTGGAATTAACTTAACCAGAGACGTAAAGGACCTATATCCTAGAAACTATAGATCACTTTTGAAAGATATTGAGGAAGACATAAAAAGATGGAAAAATATTCCATGCTCATGGATTGGAAGAATTAACATAGTTAAAATGTCCATACTACCCAGAGCAATCTACACTTTCAACGCTATCCCGATCAAAATACCGAGGACATTTTTCAAAGAACTGGAACAAATAGTCCTTAAATTTGTATGGAAACAGAAAAGGCCCCAAATCTCCAAGGAACTGTTGAAAAGGAAAAACAAAGCTGGGGGCATCACAATGCCGGATTTCGATGGAGGTGATCCTGTGGTCTTGGCGGCCTTTGTATGAGAACAGAAAGGAACCAAAGCCAGGGGTGCCTGGGTGGCACAGCGGTTGAGTGTCTGCCTTCGGCTCAGGGCGTGATCCTGGTGTTATGGGATCGAGCCCCACATCAGGCTCCTC
>NC_048224.1:112516871-112567639 GCF_002007445.2 Ailuropoda melanoleuca | reverse complement strand
AAAAAAAAAAAAAAAGAAAGAAAGTAAGAAAGAACCCAAAGCCACAGTCAATGCCTGAAAATGCCTCAAGGTTAAGAAATCAAGCTCAAGAAAAACCAATCACAAACAGCCACGTGGACTTGCCCAAATAAAGTAACGGCTGAAGCTTCAGCCAATTAAATTATTCCTTTCCTTGCTTCTTTGTCTGCTTTTTAAAAGCCTTGTCCTTGGCTCCTGCTGGTGGAGCTCTGCTAACCACTTTTGTTTTGGCACTCCCTGATTCGAACAGGTATTTGTTCAAATAAATTTCAAAATGTAAGGTGCCTCAGTTTATCTGTTAACAATATGAATGACTAATTTATGGAAGAAGAATTTCATGGATCTAATAAAAAGAAGAAAAGTAATTCAACCTTTGGGTCATTTTAAAAATGCAAATTGAAATAACAAGGAGATATTGTTTTCACATATCCAAGTAAGAAAAGCAATTTTAAGTGTTAATTATCTAGGTAAGGGGACAAGAAAACATACATTCTCCTATAGTGTTTTTGGGCAAATAAACTAGTACAACTTTCTGGAAGGAATTTGTCAGTTTTAAAGAGCCTTATTCTCTTGCTTAAATAATAACTAATTCTAGTAATCTATCCAAAAAAAATGGTCAGAAATATGGTCAAGGATTATGCTCATTATAGTACTATCTATCATAGCAAAAACTCTCCAATAATGAGAAAAAGGTTAATTAAATTATGGTAGATGCATACTGGAATTCTAGTCATTGTCTAAAAGTATAAACATAGTTGTACATCTTTTGACAAAGAAGACAGTCATAATATATTGTTTAATAAAAGTAAGTATAGAGAAATGAGAGTATAATCTCAATCAGATAGTCACATAGAAAAATGACTGCTAAGCACTATCCCCAAATATGAATAGTTCTTATCTCTTGATAAGAGCATAAACGAGCATAAACTGAGCATAAACGGTTTTTGGCTGATATCATGGCTTCACACTTCAGGGACCCCAGCTCTTTCCAACTTGTTTGTTTAATATCCCTACTACTGTTCACATCTACTTGATGTGAACGGAGAGTGTTGCTTTCATTCACATCAAGAAGGGCTCAGCCCTGCATTCACATTCCAGAGAGCAAAAAGGAAGGAAGAGGAATCACAACGTCTACATTCCTCATCTTTAAAGATATGACCCTAAAATTCCATACATCATGTCCTCTTAGATCCCATTGGCCAGAGCTTCATCACATGGCTTTACTTCGGTGTAACTGAGGCTGAAAAATGAAGTCATAAATTGGGTGACCTTGTGAAAAATTCTAAAAATTCTATTACTGTGTAAACAAGAATAACAGGATATTAGGAGACAATTTCTGCCACAATCCACCTCTTTGGCCATGCAAAGACCCATGTGCTCTTTCCTCTACATACATAGAATATGTCCACCCACTTCTCAGAAAAGACAACCCGAAAATTTCATCTAGTTAGTAAAGGAACTTAAAGTCTAGAAATTCTGGGAAATGCCCAGTCCCCTCTATCAGATCAAGATGTGGTTCCTTTTGGTCTGACATCCTACAAAATAAAAGCCAAGCTATCTGCCCCCTCCACCCAATACACATATTATATAATGGTTGGATAGAAATGGGACAATTGCATTAAAAACTTCCATTCATACAATTGCTTCAAAGAAAATAAAATACTTAGGTATAAACTTAACAAAACATGTACACAATCCATACGCTGAAAATTAAAATGCTCATGACAAAAATCAAAGGAGACCTAAATAAACAGAAAGACAGACCATGTTCATGGATTAAAACACTCAATGTAATAAAGATGTCAATTCTCCCCAAATTGATCTATAAGTTTAACGCCCCTATCAAAATCCCAGCAAGGAGATTTTGTCTATGTTTTTGTGGACATAGACAAACTTACTCTGAAATTCATATGGAAAGGCATAGGTCCTAAAACAGTTAGTACATTCTTGAAATATAATAAGAAAACGGGAGGAATCAGTCTACCCAATATTACGGTATATGATATATCCATATACCCAAGACCATATGGTATTGACAGAAGGATAGACATAGAGATCAAAAGAGCAGAATAAGGAATTTAGAAATAGATCCACACAAATATCTCCTACTGATTTTTGACAAAGACACAAAAGCAATTCAATGAAATAAGAATAGTCTTCTAACAAATGGTGCTAGAACAATTGAACATCCATAAACAAACAAACAAAAAGGAAACAAAGAAACAAGGAACTTCAACCTAAATCTCATACCTTATGCAAAAATTAACTCAAAATGAATCACCAGTTTAAATGTATAATATAAAACTATACAAAAAACATACAATAAAGTCATCAGGATTTAGGGCTGGGCAAAGATTTAAATTTAACACCAAGCCATGATCCATACAAGGAAAAGTTTATGTTACACCTCTTCAAAATTAAACTTCTGCTCTGTGAAAAGCCCTGTCAAGAGGATGAAAAGACAAGCTGGGAGAAAATTGGGAGAAAATATCTACAAAACACAAATCCTTCAAAGAACTTGTATCTAGAATATATAAGGAACTCTCAAAACTTAACAGTAAAAAACCAAGCAATCCAATGAAAAAAATGGGCAAAAGACATGTACAACATTTCAGTGAAGAGAATATATATGGGAAATAAATACATGAAAAGAAGTTCAACATCATTAGCCATTAGGGAAGTACAAATTAAAACAACAATGAGATACCACTGTACACCTATCAGAATGTCTAAAATAAAAAATAATGACAACACCAAATGCTGAAGAGGATGTGGAGAAACTGGATTATTCACACATTGCTAGTTGGAATGTAACATGTACAATCGCTTTGAAAAATGGTTTGGCAGTTTTCTACAACACGAAACCTGCTACACAACTTCCCATACGACCTGGCAATTACACCCTTGGGCATTTATCCCAGAGAAATGAAAACTTATGCTCACACAAAAACCTATGCACATAGCAGCTTTGTTTATAATAGCTGAAAACTGGGATCAGCTCAGATGTCCTATGACTGGTGAATGGTTAAGTAAGCTGTGGTCCATCCACACCTGGAATACTACTCAGCAACGAAAAGGAACAGATCATTTATCCATAACTTGCAACAACTTGACTCAATCTCCAGAGCCTTATGTTGAGTGAAGAAAGCCTACCCCAAAGGGTCACACACTGTATGATTTGACTTTTATAACATTCTTAAAATGACAAAATAATAGAAATGAAGAACGGAGTAGTGGTTGCCAATGGTTAGGGCTAGTATTTTTAATGTTTATGACAGCTTTATAACACTCAAAACTTGAAAAAAAAAAACCTCAAATGTCAATGGAGAATAGATGAGAAAATTGAGGTGTAGCCATACGGATAGAATATTACTCCACAATAAAGAAAGGATTTCTGATACAACATAGATGGACCTCAAAAATATTGTTAAGTGAAAGAAGGTACACATTTATTTATATGAAATGGAAACCAGATGCCATCTATAGGAAATCCAAATAGAGGCATAAGAAATCCGCAGAAGAGCCCAGAGGGATCATGAGAGAGACAAAGGAGATAGGGCATGTGGGAACTTTCCAGAAGGATTGAAATTATCTGCATCTTTTTGAGGCAGTTGGTTACATGGGTCCATACAATCGTCAAAACTCATTGAACTGTACCCAGAATCTGTGCCTGTTATAACACATTAATTATAAATCCTTTTTTGTTTATTTATTTATTTACATTTTATTTATTTATTTATTTATTTATTTATTTATTTATTTATTTATTTATTTTTAGAGAGCTCTAGTGCACAAGTGGGAAGGAGGGGCAGAGGCAGAGGGAGAGAGAGAATCTTAAGCAGGCTCCATATCCAGCTTGGGGCTGACATGGGGCTCAATCTCAGGACCCTGAATCGTAACCTGAGCTGAAATCAAGAATCGGATGCTTAATCAATCGAGCCAGCAGGCGCCCCTATAAACCCGTTTCTAAAAATGTAAGTGATGATGAGGTTTGATAGGTAGTGATCTCTATATGACATCCCCCTGGCATTTCCATGGTCTAGGGTTGCAGCCTTCGTAAGCCTCCAACTGGATTCAGATAAACCCAGGTTCATCTCACAGTCTTTGACTTTTTTATTCACTCACTAAATATTTGTTGAATCCCTACTACGTGCCTGGCACTACTGTAAGCATGTTCTTCCCTCCCCCAGCACTTCAAGATTGGTGGAATATGGAGAGAGAACTTGCTCGGGACCAGTGTCCTGGCTGTCCTGACCCTTGTCATCCTCCCAGGCTTGGAAAGAAAGACTGCAAATGTCCAAAGAGCAGAAATAGGGACAGAACAGACACAGGCTTCTTCATTTCCTTTTCGCTGTGACTAGTGACTCACTAAACACATGTCATTAAATGGGCTGCTACCCTCTCTAGCATGTGCAATGGCTGAGCACCTCCACTCACCCTGTGGGCTGCTTAAAAACACAATAGAGATTCTGCCCAGGACTCCTGGGGTTGGAGAATGTCAAACATGCCCGTCCTGAGATAGAAAGACGGGAGGAAGTTTTCAAAATCTTCTTTGCCTCTTCCCCTCTCTCCTCCTTTTGTTTCCCTTTTATTGTTTTCTTTTGATTTTTCTTCCTTCCCAAAACCAGTTTGCTCCAGCTTCTCATTTCATAACTTGCATTTAAAGTATTTTAAATATCATAAAATAATATAGTATTTCAAGTTGTAAATGTCCTTTCCTCTAAAAGGAAGCACTGATATATCAGTACATTTTCCTAATAGGTTAAACCATATAGGTAAGGTCCTAACGTGAAAAGACAGTATAAATACATATTTTTAAAAATAAGCCAAATCAGTGGCCGGGTGCCTGGGTGGCTCAGTCGGGTAAGCCTCTGCCTTTGGCTCAAGTCATGATCCCAGGACCCTGGGATCATGTCCTGTGCAGGGCTCCTTGCTCAGTGGGGAGCCTACTTCTCCCCCTGCCTGCCACTCCCCCTGCTTGTGCTCTCTCTTTTTTTCTCTCTCTCTAACAAATAAAGAAAAAATATTTTTTAAAAAGTTTAACATGAGAAGTTAAAAAGGGTAAAGCTGTTAATATCATCACAAATAATAAATCAGAGACTGGAACTGCAGCAAGAATGATACATTCACACAGCATGGAATAATTCTAAATTTTAAAAGCAAGGGTCACCTGGTTGGCTCAATCAATTAAGCGTCTGACCCTTGATCTCAGTTCAAGTCCTGATCTCAGGGTCGTGGTTTGGGACCCCACATGGGGCTCCACACCGGGTGTGAAGCTTATTTTTAAAAAAAGAAAAGAAAAGGTAATATTTAACAACAACAAAAAAGGTGCCAATGGAAAATGTGAGCCTAATATTTCAA
This sequence comes from Ailuropoda melanoleuca, assembly GCF_002007445.2. Taxonomy (NCBI): domain Eukaryota; kingdom Metazoa; phylum Chordata; class Mammalia; order Carnivora; family Ursidae; genus Ailuropoda; species Ailuropoda melanoleuca. Next base: position 112,562,260 of record NC_048224.1, on the reverse strand, counting down.
AGGCTAGATGAGAAATCAGATATAATTAAAGTTTCAGGAAATGAAACACATCAAGACATTATTATTATAAGCAGTAGCTTCTTAATACTTGGCTTATTCACGTATTTGGGAGGTAACCATTCACATAGAATGTGGCACAGTGTCTTAATGACTTGCTTTGATATTTACACAGTAACTGAATTGTGAATAGGACCTAGATTTTCCCGCTCTTGGCCTAATGGCCTGGCTTTAGGCCAAAGAAATATACCTCGTACAATAAGAAATACCCCTACATTTAAGAGTTCTCTAAATTATTTCATGAATCACCTCTAGCTAACTGCAGCTTAAGTATCATTTCCCATTGTATCAAACTAGCCGCTCTTCTGAGCAATATATGCTTAACCTTTGTTGCTTATTTCTCATTTGACTCCAAGAAGATGATTTAATATCGAATTTTTAAAATAATTATTTTGTGTTGTTATGATCCATGCCATGAATTCAAAAAGGATAAATCAGCATATTATTTTTTAAAGAAAAAATCAGAAGCTTATGTTTTAATATGTAAAATACAATAAAGCCTTTCTCAGATCATAATATCAGTATGGATTTATGGATTAGTTGTTGTAGATAATCATCCAAAGAGCTCAGAGACCCCCAAATCACTCTGTAGAAGGCAAACTGTCGGTTTCTTTAGAATCCACTCGTTCATGCCCAGCAGGAGACCATGCCCTAAATAGGGACAGAAAGCTTGCCTTAATAAACTCCATATTTCTTATAAGCCAAAGATGAGATTATTTAATTTAGCAGGAAACAAGCATTACAAGAATATAGGAAGGTAGCACAACCTGTGATATTGAGTGTGTTATTGCTCGTATTACTGAACAGAATTCTCGCCCTTGTCAAACACTGCCAGGCTGAAATGATGGTGGCATAATTTGAAACTGGTATACCGTGGAAGATGCCACTGCATGAGACGTCTCACCCAGGTTAATTTCATCTGTCCCTATAGGTTCTTATCTTTCTCTCTTACCTGTAAACACAGTTAAGTATTAAGAGTTATCATCCAGAAGTTGCTTTACTAGCATTTGTGAGAAATCTACATATACCCATAAAGTATATAAATCCATCAAAGTTGTTGACTTGGGTAATTTAGGGAGAAAGGGAGAGCTGTAATATCAGGGTATCACTAGTATAGGTGTCAATCAATTCAATGCTAGCCCATTTTGCCTTAAGAGTGAATAACCAATTTCTTATGATTATTAGGAAATAATCTATTTCTTAGTGATATTCAACTTTAAAAGCCCACATTTGGTAAAATTGTAATGCAAATTTAAAAATACGGGTACATAGGAACAGCTAGAAACAGAAAGTATTTTTCCATGTCTCTAATTTCAGGAAAATGGACATACTTCAGCTTTGTTAGTAAATTAGCATCAAGATTCTGCAAGGCAGGAGCACCTGGGTGGCTCAGTCGGTTAAGCATCTGCCTTCGGTTCAGGTCATGATCCCAGGGTCCTGGGATCAAGCCCCGCATCAGGCTTCTGGTTCAGCACGGAGTCTGCTTCTCCCTCTCCCTCTTCTGCTTGTGCTCCTATCTCCCTCTCAAATAAATAAATAAATAAATAAAATCTTAAAAAAAAAAAAAATCATGGAACACTACATCAAAAACTAATGGTATACTGTATGGTGACTAATACAACATAATAAAAAATAATAAAAAATAGAAGAGCAAAAAAAAAAAAATTCTGCAAGGCAGAAGATAGTAGAAAAACAACTTAGCCAGGCAGAGGAGGGTGATGGTAACACTTATATACAAGATGCTTTAAAAAAAACAAAAACAAAAAAACCTTCTCCAAGAAGTCTTTTGAATTAACTCTAACTCAGGTTAATCTTTCTAGTATTCCCTCAACAGTTATACGTTTGTCTATAAAAGCTGTGATCATAGCAAAATGTTTAAATCTATGTTTATTTGTTTCTAATGGAAAGGCAGGATTTTGATGTAAGAGACATTAGAGCTTGAATCCTTATTTGCCTCTAAAAGCTGTGTGATATTGAATCAGTGACTTTCCAGAGGTTCAGTTTTCCCATCTGTAAACAAGGATAATAATGCCTGTCCCGGAGGCTCATGCATGGTTTATTTGAGAAAACATGAAAATAACCTAGTGGTTGGTGGAAAGTAAATACTCCATAAGTGATAGGTCCTTCTTGTTTCCCCTCGGGCCAGGGATCAAGGTTTCTATAACTTTTATGATTCCTCCACAAAGTAAAGAATTCTATATACAATGGACACTCAATAATTGCCGAAAGATGACATCAAAATATCTCAGCAAGACTGCAGATAGGCAGATCATAATCACCGCCACCTTCATGTGAAATGGATTCTTACAACATGCTTACAACCATAGATTCCCAAAAAGGATTAATGATCGAATTAAAGAGCAGTAGGTATTTATGGCTTATATTAAAATAAATTTTAATGGTTGTAGAAAAAAAGTCTTTGAACCGGTAATACAAGATCAAGAGCTTCCCCTCCCTTATATCTAAGTTAAATAACACCCAAATATACAAGCATACAAGCAGACTAACAACAGAATTTGATATTGATTTGTTTGTCCAAAGCACATAAAAAGCAGATCTTATGGAGAGCTTTATGATGTTAATAGTTTGCCTAATCACATCATTTGGAATCCAACACTTGCTCTATTTTAAAATGAGCGTAAAAAAAATCAATATGCTCTCCCTGCACTATCTGCATGCTGCCATCACATGACACATTCATCATTTTCTAGGAGTAATTTCAAATCAAAATTGCGTCAAAGTGCCACCTACACTGGCTTCATTCGGACCTGCCATGAGATTATCGTTACAGTATGAACTACATTTGCATACATTAAAATACAGCAGAAAAAGTAGCCACCGTGCATGCTGAATAGTTGTTTTTCCAAAACTTAAATATCTCAGGTGGCTCTCCTTTATTCCCCAAGCCCCTAAGGGCATTTTTCTACATTAAAAATTGCCTGCATCCAGGCAATTATTCGCCAAAACTCGAATCAACATACTTTTGCTTATTTGTAATATTGTCTCTATTTTTCTATGTCTGTTTTCAAGCAGCAAGGCTGCCACAAAAGCTGAATCTTTACGAGTTCATATTCTCCTGCTGTTTCCCTCTCACCTCAAGTCAGCCTCCCCTGTTGCAAAGGGCATGTGCTAATGATCCGAGTCACAAGTGAGTATGTGAAAGAAAAAACGAAAAGGCTATAATCACTTTAATGAAATGAACAAGGGAGGTTTTAGATAGAACGTCTACAAGGCTTGGAGTAGTAGCCCGGTATCATTTGCAACATCTCTTCCGCTTCTTACCTATGCCGGCCTCCTAACCGCAGCCGGCTTGATCCAGGACCACAAGCTCGTGGATGCTGCTGGCATGAGAGATCACCAAGACCCACATGTGGACATTGCTATTCATTAAATACACGGTTCTATTTTAAACCACACTTCTGACCGCAGGCCCGTGTTTGCCTGAAGGAAGGCAGGTCATTGAGAGTGAATGCAAATGAGGCAGCTCCCCAGCAGGGGAAAAAATTAACTTAGGCAACTTTGTGGGCATAGGTCTTTTTCAAAACAACACCAATGGTGCTCTTTTGGATGTAGCCCCATCAGCCAGGTGCTGAGCCAAGGCCTCCAGGCTGATTACTGAGAGTGAAGATGCTCCCAGTAGACTGCTCACATGGGGCCACCATCATTGTAAATGAAAGTAACAAAGTTTCTCAGTGAGAGGCACAGGCTACACTGCACCATCTGGAAATTACATCACCAGTCACTCTTCTACCTTGAGTGACATTCACTAGAAATTGTCAAAAACAAATTGCTGCCCCTAACTTACCCTATCTTATGAGCACTTCAAAATCATGGGGAATATAGAGTTGAATGCTTGAGTCTTAACGCTATGGGTCTTAAGATCCATACAGAACATAACCTCCTTTTTCTAGTCTCAGTGGCTTCCAGCTAACTAGGCAGCTCTTGCTCCCAAACTCCAACCTGAAACTGGAGAGTTAAAAAAAGGAGGGTCCTTTTTGAAACTTCTCACCTGGCTCTTGACCACTGGTTCTCAAAGTTGACTGCACACTCGGAATCACATGGGGAGTTTTCAAAAATGCTGAGGACTTGGGTTCACCTTCAGAGATTCTGATTTACTTGGTATGGGGTGCCAGGACAAAGGCTTACTAGATGATTCGATGGTACAGAGAAGTTCAAAAACCACTCCACTAGACATGCGGTTCTCAAAATGTAAAGTGCGTATGAATCGCCTGGTGGTCTTGTTAAAATGCAGATTTGATTCAGTAGGTCTTGGTAGAGGTCTGAGATCCCACTTTCTGACAAGTTGCCCAGTGCCACCAGTGCCCCTGAGCCTCAGACCAAGCTTTGGGAGCACGGTACTTAAATTACCAACCTGGTAATGCAGGCAATGAGATAATAAACCCTTTTTATCAATAACCAGAATCCTTACCTTTAATGACAGTAGTAATCAATTCTGGTAAATGTATAATGGTGTGTGCAAATGATATGTATTTGTATTTGCATGTAGTTGAAAAAGATACTGGATTATAATTGTCAGCCTCTAAATCTAACACTGGAGTACCATCTGAGCCAAATATGATTGTGTTCTACCTCCAGCTTAACACACAAAAATATTTCTTTTTATATCAAGCAGATGTTTTATGTTACAGGTCTACCACACCAAAACTTTAGGCTAAATCTAAAAAATGCTATTGACAGTAGTCACACCTTCAAAGCTATTAGTTATGAGATAGTATATCTATCACAGTGTCTCTCGAATTCTTCACGTTGTGTTTATATGTACAGCAAATTCAACAGAATCACCAAACCCATTTTATTTTTTATCGCTGTTACTTTATTTTTTTTTTCAAGATCTCTTGGTTATACTTTGTGGTTTTTTAAAAATTTTTTATTATGTTAGTCACCATACAGTACATCAATAGTTTTTGATGTTGTGTTCCACAATTCATTGTTTGCGTATAACACCCCGTGCTCCATGCAATATGTGGCCTCCTTAATACTCATCACCAGGCTAGCCCATCCCCCACCTCCCCCAAAACCCTCAGTTTGTTTCCCAGAGTCCATAGTCTTTCGTGGTTCATTCCCCCTTCTGTTTACCGCCCCCCATTCTTCCCTTCCTTCTCCTACCGATCTTCCTGCTTTTTCTTAAGTTCCACAAATATGTGAAACCATATGATAATTTCATCCCCACATGACAAGATTGCAAGGTTTTTAAATGGCATCTCCCTATCAGACTCTAATAGTCTCTCCTACCTTAACACTAAAATATATGTGGAATATTTTATATCTATGAAAATATATAAAGTACTTTTAAAAACATAAAAATTCACACCACTACTAAGATCTGAAAGTGGCAGTTTATGCTAGCAATTGGGGAGATTTTTCTCCTAACTAAAAGGCCAAAGGAGTTGGATCAAGACAATAAGTAGAGGGCTACCACGGTTCCCCTCAATAATGATGGCTTACTATGTGTCATGCATTTGTTTTTGTTTTAAAGATTGATTTATTTATTTTAGAGAAAGAGAGCAAGCAGGAGGAGAGGGAGAGAGAGAGAATCTGGAGCAGACTTCCTGCTGAGCGTGGAGCCCAATGTGGGGCTCAACCTCACCACCCTGAGATCATGACCTGAGCTGAAACCAACAGCTAGACTCTCAACCGACCAAGCCACCGAGGTGTCCCCATGCATTTGTTTTAAATACTATTTATCTATGTATTTACATATTGATAGGTACAGATACAGATAGATATATACTCTAACTCTCAAAGGAATCCTACAAGATAAATACCTTTATTATCTCCATTTTATATCTGAAAAGACTGAGATACAGAGAAATTAAATAACTTACACAGATCAAAGAGTGAAAAGTGTTGGAGCCATGAGTCAAGTCCAGATTTTCAGGATCCAGATCTTTGCTTTTAACCACTCTGTTATTATGCCTTTCAAGAAAGAGAGAAAAACCCCTTCATCTAAAAGAAGATTGGAAGAGACCCCAATCACTCCTCCACCCTCCACCCCTCACTCAGTAAAGCAGATTCCGCAATGTCCAGAATTCTGAGGAGTTGTCTCTCTAGGTACAAGGGATGCTTTTTGAGATGGTCAAATGGCTTACCTGCTTCTCCACCTCCAGTCTTTCCAATTCCCTTACAAAACCTCAATTCCAAATGGATCGGAGCCAGAGAGCAGTCAGTTGGCCACAGGATTCCTAAAAATATTGGAGACAACAGTTCTTAGACATCCTGGGAGTGGGCAGAGGAGGGGCCCTTGTGCCCTGAGAAGCAAGAGGTAGGAATTGTTGTTCTGAAGGTCTCCTACTCCAAGAGAAGAGAATGAAAAGAGGAGACCTTGTTCTCCAGGAGTTCTGCCAAGCGATGGAAATAGGGGAAGTGGCTGACAACTGAGGGGCTTAGTTTTCTCTGGGGCATCTGCCGCATGTGGAACTCTCAGCAGCTGAAGTCTGCACTAATTTCTGTGGTCTGGAGATACTGTGGAAGATGACAAAATCACCACACAGAGATGCCAAGTGAATGGATGCTGCCAGAAAGAATTCTAGGACATGCTTACGAAGCTGAACTATGGCTCAAGGCCCCATCCTGGTGTGTAGGTGCTGAGAGTATCAGAGTCAAAGATCTACGGTATTCCCATTGAAATCGGGAATCAGCCATTGCTGATAGTAACTCATTGTAACCTGGATACAGAAAGTGTTCTCGCTGTGTTCAAAGTTTATTTTAGGAGCTCACAATAAAGATCATTCTAAATGGTAAAACACTAGGCCCCTGATAATTAGAGACAGAAACAAGAGACGCTCACTATCATTGCTATTTTTAAGAGTGTTCTGGAAATCTTAGCCAAGGCAAAAAGACAAGAATAAGAAACAACATGTGCACACATATTGCAAAAATAAGGAATAGGAAAGAGAAAATTGAAGATAAGATGATCAGAAGGATTCTTTATAAATCAATAGAAATTGAAGATAAGATGATCAGAAGGATTCTTTATAAATCAATAGAAAAACAATTAATACATTTAACTAAACAAAAATTTCAAATCTGTGTATGCTGCAAACTATAAAATAAAATGAAAAATTAGGGGGAAACATAAATAAGGACAGAAGTATCACAAGCTTTTATACGTGGAAAGCTTTTACAAACGAATAACAAACAAGAGCATGTTAATAGCATAGGCAAAGTAAGCAAACATAAACAATGCAATTGAGTATATAAGAATCTCCTAAATAGAAGTAAAAATCTAAATTTTAAAATATAAAACAGCAAAACTAATAAAAAGATTTTTTAAAGATTTTATGTATTTATTTGAGAAAGAACATGTGTGTACACGCAAGAGAGCTGGGGCGAGGAGGAGTGAGGAGGGGCAGAGAGAGGGACAAGCAGGCTCCCTGCTCCGCTGAGCAGGGAGCCCCACACAGGGCTCTCCATGCAAGGACCCCAGGATCATGACCTGAGCCAAAGGCAGATGCTTAACCACCTGAGCCACCTAGGCGCCCCTAATAAAAATATTTCAAGTGATAATAACATTTGTCAACATCTATAGAACATACAGCATGAAGATCGAACCCTAGTGTAATGGAATTTGGGTGATAACAATGTGTCAATATATGGTCATCCATTCCAACAACTGTACCCACCCCCCACTTGGTGCAGTATGTTGATGGGGAGAAGATTGTGCACGTGTGGGGACAAGGGGTACTATATGGAAATGCTGTGCCTTCTGCTCAGTTTTGGTGTGAATCTAAAAACAGTTTATTGATTTAAAAAAAGGTAACGACCAAAACACTTTTGTACACTGCTATTCAGAAGTAATTTGGCATTAAGAATATTAAAGATATTGGAGCCTATAATTTTGCTTCCAGAAGTGAATTTAATTTGTTAAGAATTAGCAAAAATTTATATATACAGATATTTATAATATATAATGATAAAACAAAAATTTTATAATGATAAAAACAAACAACAAATAAACAGAACAGAACCTAATTGTCAAGAAGGATTCCAGATTAAAGGAAGTGCATAGTTGCTGAGGCAAAAGCTTGCCTGCAATATTTAAAATTCTAAATACTCAAGATAAGGGCACCTGGGTGGCTCAGTCAGGTAAGTGTCCAACTCTTGGTTTCAGTTCAGGGCATGATCTCAGTGTCATGAGATCGAACCCTGAGTCAGGCTCCGTGCTCAGCAGGGAGTCTGCTTGAGATTCTCTCTCTCCCTCTGCCTCTGCCTCTGCCCCTCCCCCTGTTTCCACACATGCTCTCTCTCTCAAATAAATAAATCTTTAAAAAAATAAAAAAATAAATGCTCAAGATAAAATGTCACATAAGCAAAGGAAGATGTACATAGCATATGTATGTGGTTTTACTCCTAACTCTGTAAAACTATAAATACATAAATATGTCTTCAAAACTACATGGAAGTTCATGAATACATTAACAGATTATCTCTGGGTGGTGAAATTTGGGTGATTTTTATTTACTTTTCTTCTTTTCCTATTTGCTGAATGTCCTTCAATAAGCATACCTTCCATATAGAATTTAAACACAAAACAAATATTACCTAAAAAATTATTACTCAATGGGGTGCCTGGGTGACTCCGTCGTTAAGCATCTGCCTTCAGCTCAGGGCGTGATCCCAGCATTCTGGGATCGAGCCCCACGTCAGGCTCCTCCTCTAGGAGCCTGCTTCTTCCTCTCCCACTCCCCCTGCTTGTGTTCCCTCTCTCGCTGGCTGTCTCTCTGTCAAATAAATAAATAAAATCTTAAAAAAAAATTATTACTCAAGGCTAGCTCAATATTCAAAAATCAATGTAACTCAAGTCTTTAAAAAAATAACCATGTGCTTATATCAATTCATGCAGAAAATGTATTTGCCAAAATTCAGTATCTCTTCATGATTAAAAACTCCCAGCAAACTATGAATAGAAGGGCACTTCCTCAACTTGATAGGAGACATTTATGAACAACCACAACAAGCATCACATTCATGGTGAAAGACTGAAAATACCTTCCCCTAAGGGAGAAGGCAAATTAAGATTTCTAGCGTATTTGTTGACAAGAAGTAGTGTAATACCTTGCTGCTCTGAGTGTGCTCTGGGGGCCAAGAGCACGGTCAATACCTGGGCATACGTTCGAAATGCAGAGTTTCAGGCCAGGACCTAGACCTACTGTGCCAGAGACCGCAGTTTCACAAGGTCTCGGGCGGTCCGTGTGCATGCTACAGCTGGAGAAGCCCTTGAGTATTATACTAGACATGCTTGGGAACTAGACAGCCTTGAGTTTTGTCTCATCTCTCCTACTATGTGGCTACAGGCTGGTCACCTAGCTTTTCAGGGTCTCTGACTCCTCATCTACAAAATATAGAACATGATACCTCCCTTGCCAGGTGGTCATGAGGATAGAGACAAGGGACCTGGTACAATCGTGCTCCGAAATGTGCTAGTGTTAAGACTATTCCAAGAAGCTCAAGACATATCTATCATTTTCTTTATAATAACCATAGCTTGCTAGCAGATAACAAGTGCAAAGGCGTAAATGTACAGAAAGAAAGTTAACATTCCCAAAACTGATAGAGAAAAAGCAAAAACGAGAACTCAGGTCTCCTGAGTGCCAGACTATCACATACCATGTTTGACTTTGCTGGGCCCTTATCACCAAGCTCATAGTCCTTCCCACCCCCAAGCCGCTTCCTGAATTGCTGAGTTATATATTCCTGGACATAATATCACAGTCATAGAGGTCATATAAGTCTATGTGTATATAGACATAGTATTGCTGTCCTTTCTAAAGGCCAAAGGGAGACGTAGGTAGGACACCTCCCTCTTCAATCTACTGTATTTGTCTTTCCAAACTTTAAAAAAGAAATTCCTTATTGCAGTCTTGTGGATAGCTACTGGTTTGCAAATTGGCCGCCATACACAGAGGGCAAGAAGAGACAAAAAAAAAAGCAGCAGACCATTCTAGACTGATAGGTGGCAGCTTACAAAAGCAAGGGGACTTACTTCCAAGGCTTGTCTTGGAAGCTGCAAGATGAGTAGATCTCCACACCCGCCCGCCAGAATCTTAAAAGTTCACATGGAGGCCTGCATGGGGTCAGTCACGTAAACCGTCCAGAAAGTCTCAACACCACCTTACTCTCTCAAGGCTGTCCTCCAAACAGCTGCTAGTGTGGAAACGGTGGGCGGGGCATATGCTCCAAGGATGGGGAGGAGGAGACTCCAACTGCCCCGGGGGCTCTGGGTCAACGTGTGGTCACGTCCTTTTGATGACCTCCTCCAACAATAGCTCTAAAAAGAAATGTAAAACTATTTTATCAGAATGAAAATTGCAAAGTGGCAAGTGGGAAAGACCTGTCATAGAATTCATTTCAGCTGTAAATAGAAATAAGAGGATCAAAAGAACGAATTTCATCCTTTATATAGATCAACAGCTAAGAATTAATGAGGCTGAGGGGTTGGAACAGGACTTCTTACTCTTAATTCCAATATTTCAGGAACCTTACAGTCATCATGTGCTCTTTATATCTGATTTATTGCCTTCCAGCTGCTATTTTAGCCAATGTCCCTTTTTGTCCTTAATGAGGATTTAGGACATTTGGTCACCGTCATCTTTGCACAAAGTTCTCATGTCCTTATTCAATAATTCCTCACCTTTGTCCTCAATAGCTTTGCTAAATTTTATCTCATGAATAAGCCATTTTTTCCTGTTGCCTTTCACTCAAATAAGATACTAAATGCATCCCCTTTTTTTTGTATTGTTTTGTTTTTTTTTTGTTCTGTTTTGTTTTTTTTTTTGTTCTCGCCTTCCATCCCTTCCATCCTTTGTCAAGACTCTGCTCTGCTTTTCTGGAAATGGTTTTTCTAGAAAGAGCTAACTGGCTCTCCGGCCTTTCTAACCTCATGCCTCTCTTCACAACATTGGGGGATGCTCCCCTGTTGGGCCTAGTACCAGATCCTGTGCAGTACTGACAGGGACCAAGGCCTTCATCACCGCTCAGGACTGCTGTGCTGACCACACCAATCCCAGATCTGTGCCCAGCAGCACCAGCCATGGTGACAAGAGAAAAATGAGAGCACTACAGTGAGTTTTCATAAACCTGCATTTATTTCCATGGAAACTGTTGCTTTGTGTTCTGAAATTACATCTTTCTTATTTCTGGTTTTTCAAATATTTTTTCTTTTGTTAGAATAGTATAATAACACCTCCCCCCACCCCCTTATTACATGGTCTTACTTTGCAAAACTAAAATTCTAGCAACCCTCAGTCAGTTTCTTCCTTGTTACAGTTAGTGTTTCCTTTTCACTGCTCTGTGGAATCTGTGAGAGTCCACACCTTGAGCTCTGTGACCAGAGCTGGGTAAGAATCCCTGCTCTGCTATCTACTAAGGAAGTAACAAGAGGCAAGTTGTTAAACCTCTCTTCAGCTTTGAGTACATTCATCTTACAGTGGAGATGATAGTACCTACTTTGTCAAAAAAGAAATAAATAAGATAATATATGCCAAGTGCATAACATAGTAGCTGGCACAGGGTAATGAATCAATAAATAGTAATTACAATGATTATTATTATACTTCCTTGAGAGTTATTTGGCCAAACATTTAAGATAAGCTGCCATCTGTTGTCAAGGTCCCACTTTCTTTTCTGGAGAAGAAGACCAGCATCCGGTCAATTTCAAGATTTCACCTTTGATTGTAGGTCAGTCCTACAGGACAGAGCTTTAGGATTGAAGTAGGGCCAGTGCATTAATCATGTTTTTTATTTTCTATATTTTATGATTCTTTGGCATCTTGGGGGCCCTGTGGACCAGAACAGGGGCTGCTGCTCCCAGGGTTAGCTAATTCCTAGTGATTGCCTACGATTTGCCTGGGAACTTGCTTTTGATACCCAAACCAAAGGATCCAAAAACCATAATCTCAATCATCACTTTAAATGAACTCTCAAACACCAAGCCAGTATTTCTCCTGCCCTAAATCACCTCAGGGCCAGGTATCAGGCAATTAGAAGCCACCCCTATAACTCAGAGCTCACTGAAATTATTCAAACTATTCCAGACTAAACTATTTACCCTGCCCTGCCTTGCCTTTCCAACAGAAACCCAATGAAGGCTTGGGGCCATGCTTTCCTCTTGCCCCTTCTGCCTCCTGACCTACCTACTGGGCAGGGGGTACTTACTTTATGTGGCCCTATGAGCCACATGTCCTGTTTCTAGCGAACTGTGAGTAAATGCTTCTTCCTGTATGACAGCTGTCTCCCGATCTGTTGGCCTTGCCATACCTGATTAAAACAAATCTAGGGTACATTTTAATGCCATCGGCAAAACAAAACTGTCCAGATGATTTTTTTTTTCTGAATATCCCCTTAAGTTTCCATAAACAAAAGTGTCACCATCAGAGTATGATAAACATCTCCCCGCCTCCACTCCAAATCTACTTGGTACTAGACATGAAAATCTACAATTACTAGAGAATTAATTTGGCTTCTCAAAGATAACTTCCAGGATTGAATATCATCTACATGGAAAGTTGGGCCAGATTCACACCCACTGTTGCAGGATTTCTCTGCCTTGAGTGCCTGTAATTCTTGGTCAAGCCGCTTGGAAGAATGAAGAGGTAGACCAAGTGAAGAGTGGTGGGCAGCAAAGCCAAGTTTATTGAGCAAGAGTACTAAGCTCCTGGAGAGGGAGAGGGTCCCAGAGGGTTGCCCTCGGAGTTTCTAAGTTTAAGGGATTATATGAGCTCGTTTGTGGCACTATCCTAAGCCATCAGGGTGTGCTGAGTCGTGCCAATCAGGGCTTTAGTCACATATCTGTCTACTATTAGGTTAATGTCTACTTGCTATTGGTCTCTTTTGGATGACATCAGGGGGCTTATGCCTTAACTGCCCCTTGCCCGTGATGGTGACAAATGCTCTGTGGTTAATTGTTTAAATTTAGGACGTTTTGCAGAAGTCCTTTCTGCAAAGGCTGCAAAGCAGAATGTCAGTGAGGTCCTGTCTAAGCTGCAAAACAGGCTGTTGAGGCTGTTTTATTTTAACTGTCTTGACTCCATATTTTCTTGTTGGGGACCCTGGTCCTGATTACCTAACTGTCCAACTAACTCCTAAAAACATCTCTGAACTGCAGTGAGAGGGTATTCACTTCAGAGAGTTTTTGAACCCCAGGCCTCAATGATCTTACAATTGTACCTTTATTTTCCTGCAGTCAGTCAATAACAGTGCAGAACAAACAGCATACGGAGACTTAAGAAGAAGCCTGGCCACTGCTTTAAATACAAGCCACAATAGAGCAAAAATCACACTTCTTTCTGGGAGGAAGCTCACTTCCTATTAATTTATTTTCTATGCTTTGATGATGTTTAAGGTTCCTTTCTGTTTTTAAGTTATGTGATTTGATGCCTATTACCATCATTCTATTTTCTTTCTTTTTTTTTTTTAAGATTTTATTTATTTATTCGACAGAGATAGAGACAGCCAGCGAGAGAGGGAACACAAGCAGGGGGAGTGGGAGAGGAAGAAGCAGGCTTCCAGCAGAGGAGCCTGATGCGGGGCTCGATCCCACAACACCGGGGTCAAGCCCTGAGCCGAAGGCAGACGCTTAACCGCTGTGTCACCCAGGCGCCCCACCATCATTCTCTTTTCTCACCACTTTTTATAATTTGCTGAGATACCATTAGGAGATATGAAACGACAAATGGAACTGAGCAAAATAGGTGTATTTTTTCCACACAAGAAATAACTCTGTGAAGTTCAAAAACTTCGGGCTTTGTTTTTTCCTGTGTCAGTGGCTCCCCTAGAAAAAGTCTTCTTTACCAAAGTAAAAGTTCCTTGCAACCACCTAAGAATTTGCTCCCCTCCAGAGACTCTCCCCTCCACCCCCAGCCATTGAGGATGGTGAAATGGAGCACAGAACTTTAGTGGCTCTGAATTCTTCCCTTTCTTGATTCACCCTGGACATTGACCAGAATAACCTGCTAGGAGACCCCAATAAAAAGACTGCCTTTACAAACACTTTGCCTTTCCCTTCATTTATAATTGAGGTTGCTCTTGTCAATAAAGCTTTCCAAAGGCCATTCACCACAATACTCTTAGACAAGTATTTACATTCTTTCCTCCTCCCCTATCAAAAGCAAGACTACTTTTGTTACTTTAAAAAATGAATAGGAATAGAAGCAGACTTTAGCTTTTCTATCCTGCGATGGTTTTAAAAAAGCTACCTGCTCTAACAGAAATACATCATGGACAATGAGAACTTGTCCCACTTTTTCCTCCTACTGTAGCTCTTGTGATGTGGTCTAAAGGAATTTCTAAAACGGGGTCCTGAAGTCCTTTATCTCCTGACTTCCCCTGCTGTGGCTATTCTGTTGAGCATTCTGGGGGTAATTTTTTTTTTTTTTTGGTAACAAAATGAGAAATTACTGGACTTGGGCTCAGTTTTTTCCCCCAACATCCGTTGTTCTTATTGGGTTCCTAAGCTTGTGTTGGCATTTATGAAAATGATCCCTTGTGGATGCCCGTTTAAAAAGGTAGCGAGAAACAGCGACACTGACGAGCACATTCCTTGTCTTCATCTTCTCAGTCCTCATCACTGTTTCCTGCCACATGCACAGTTCCCAAATACTGAAAGTAGCTCTTTCCTCTACTTGTAATACTTACTTGATTTTTCCTCAGAACTTATGCAAATAAAGATTAATTGTACCCAGACTACGTAGATCATTTTTTAATTAGCAGAGTTCACTGTGCTTAGAGAATATGGTGATTAAAGAGGACAGCAAAATGGGCAATCCATCATAAAATTTATAAGTTCCTTACCCCCCAAAATTTCACCTTCGGATGCCTTTATTCATTTGAACAATTCAGCCTTGCGGTAAAAGACAAGAAGCCAACAAAGGTGAGCTAAAGCCCCATATTTGCATTAACAACAGTCAATGGAAGGAAACAACATAACATATTTTTAATTACATTCAAGGTGTTCATCCATTAATCTGAAAATTAAACATGTGAAAATGAATTCCATTGATGAAATATTACTTTCTAGCATATTAGAAAAAGAAATAAAATCACTCTGGGTATAAAGCAACGTGCAGTGGGTGAACCTTCTTACAAACTCTTGCATGGTGGTTTCCCGGGAAACCGAAACTCTGCAGATGTACAAACTAAAATGCAGATGTGTGCACTTGAAAGGACTATATCCCGTTTTCATTCCTAATGAAGCCAATTCATTTTCAGTTATACAAAGAATACCATGTCCCTCTAAACTGGAATAAAAATCTGATCTCCTAAGCATGAACATTGATGCAATTTGAAAATTAACATTTATTCAATCAAATTTGATTTTTGAGCCATATAATATGTGATCTCCACAGACTGGCAACTAGTGAACCACTAGCTAACCTTGTTCTTTGGTATCTCACCAGGGGCCCTGCTGAATCATCGCCTTACAGGTTGTGTGCCAACTCTGGAACAAACACAAATGTATATTTCCTTTCCAAATGCCCCACTTCTGCCAGGAAACTAACAGATGCACCAACAAATGTTGCAAGTCTGCCTATTAAACATGGAGCTCATTGAATTTCTATTGCATTTCTCCAGCACAAGTGCATTTGGAGCAAAGAAGGAAATTAAAATGAAGTCAGGTGTCATTCAAGAAAATTACAGTCCCACGGAGGATAGTTTTGAGTTGCAGCTTTGAGTTGCCATGCTGTGCCTTTCACAGCTGCCTACAGTTCTTGTCATTAATAATCAGTAAATAAGATCTGCAGGTGGGCCTGGAAGGCACCCCGAGCCAAGAAGATGGTAGTTAGGGCTTCTGTCTCTAAGATGGGTGGCCAGGCTCATTTGCACAACCCAGCTTATGTTTCCACACAAAAGTGCAACCCTACTTAGCATAGCTTCAGGGAAGCTGCCACAATATAGGGAATGCTAATTACTGTAACCAACTGGCAACGATGCATCCAAAATTAAATGGCCTGTGACTGAGCAGATGAACAATTTTTATGGCCTAAAGATCAGGGAACAGGGATAGTTTGTTAAATTAACTGACAGCCTCTTTGGTCTAAGTAGGTGAGTTGAAGTCATTTGAAAGCCATGTTTGCGTGCAGTTACATACCAGAGTCTCTCCTGCGTAAGTACAATTCCCCCTGCAGTTTTATGTGGGAGTATGGCTACATTTAGTACATAAAATTCAAAAAGTTCCCCAGTTCAGTTCATAAATGACCAGGAGAAGCTATTCTGAATCCCTGTGGGATTGATTTTTCACACCCAAAGGTTTGATCTTTTGAAATTCACCTGAAACTAATTCAAATAGTTGCACAGAGTTTTTTAGTAAACCCACAGAACCCTGCATGAACAAAAGCTTTTAACTTCTAATTTCCAACATTGATCACACTTAGAAACTAAGCCGTTTCCCTAGCATATCACAAGTTGCTGTTATTGTATGTTCATTCCCATCTGTGAATGCAAATCTAAAAATCTTCCTGAAAAACAAATACTATAGAGATGGCAGCACAGCCTCTAAAATTTCCAAAGCATTGTTTTTAGAAACAATACTTTTTCTTATCACAATGTGAAAGCCAGGATTTCTCAGCTTCAGCACTATCGACATTCTGAACTGGATCATTCTTGGGGTTGGGGAAGGGTGGGGTTGAGGGGGTCAGTAGTCTGTACTGTGCACTGTAAGATGTTTATCTGCATCCCCAACCTCTACCTACTAGACGCCAGTAGCAACACCCCCACCCCCCAGGTGTAACAATCAAAAATATCTTCAGGCACAGCCAGATAAACTCTGAAGAGTAAAATCACTCTCCCCCCAGCGAAGAATTGCTGGCCAATGGTTCACCAAACATTTATGGAATGTCTATGATATTATACCAGACTCTGAGCGAGGGGTGGGGGATGGGTAACAGGTCGAGAAATAACCCGTGTCAAAACATGACACAGATGTGACCTGAAGCAGTATAGTTTAACCAGGGAGACAGCCACACGAACAGAACATTTCCACAATATGTGATAGGGTGAAAATAGCAGTGTGTACACAGCTCTGGAAATACGGAGGAAAGGCAACGTAATTCCTGAGGGCTCTGATGAGATTTCCTAGAAGAGACTCTTGTGCTGGGGCTTGAAGAACAATTTAAAGCTAGCTAAATAAAGAAAGGCAGAAAGAGCATTCCAGAGGGCACTCACTGTATGAGTAAAGACACAGAGGTGTGAAACAGTAAGGTGTACACGAGGTATTAGAACCAGTCCTAAGCAGATCTGTTCATTGATATTACAGTTTGAAAGCACAACAAAAAAAAGGAAGGAAGGAAGGAAAAAGAAAGGATGCTGAGAGGTAGGAGTACAGTGTATCATGTCTTTTAGTGTTACAAGGAAGTTCTTCCTAATCAATTCAACAAGCACAAATTTACTGTTAACTAGGAATCCAGAGATGCACATGCGATTCCTTCCCATCTAGCCGCTCGCCATCTGGTGAGATACGAGAAGTACAGGCATGACTCAGATATGTTCTAAACCCCAGATTAGAATATAGTTCTGTGTGTGTTACTCTAGCCTCCAGAATCTTCTCTTTGAATATTGAATTTCACCAGGAAACAGAATTGCCAGATTTCTATTACAACCTTATGGAGGAACATGAGGAAGTCAAAGACATACAACCTACAAGAACAATTTGGTCAGAAAGATAAAACTCATGAAAAGATGATAAATCATACAAATCATGAAAAAATACCAAAGAAGAGGTACAGATTCTTAAAGTAGTAGAGGAAGCAAAAATAATGGTGGTCTTTCTTCCAAGGTCAGGCAAGAACTTGAGAAAGAGGCGCGATTTACTCCGATCTTAAAATTGGGTTGTATTAAAAGAGCAGAAAGGGGAAAGACGTTTTAGACAATGTGGAAAATATGGCAAGTTCGATGGACTAGACCCTGTGCCCAGCACCGTGAGGACAGTGAGGAGACAATCTGGGCAAGGCAATGAGTTCCCACAGGAAGGAAGAGTTGAAAGCATACAGCAGCAAGACGTGGAGGATGGGGGTGGGGAATGGGAGTATAGTTAGGGGGTGCTTGGCATTTAAATCTATCCTTGGAAGATGGACAGAATGTTGGTAAATGTTAGGAGAAAATACATAGTCCTGCGGAGGTGGGAAAGTACAGGGTCTATCCAATATGGCTGATAACCTCTATTATTGGCTTGGATGGTCTCACATGGTGGATTAAATGGGATGTCTCACTTGTCTGCAGCTTTTTATATTTCGTGATGAATTCCATTTCTTTTTTAGCATTACAAGAAGGTTTGTAACTTGTTAGGAAAAAAAATAAAAAGCCATATTTTGACATGTATTATACCTCTGCAACCAAATGCCAAGCCTCTAGGAAATGACTTCTGCCAGGCTCCTCCACTCCTCTGACTTCAATAAAATGACATCCATTTTTCCCAGCCCCACAGAATAGGCAGTGAAGAATGTCTCCCAACCACAGATGCCTCTGCCCCACACCCCCTTAGGGACTCTGTTGCCTGCAGCCAACAGACTTAGGTGCGTTCCTGCCTAGAGCAGGTAATATTCCAGCCCTGCTAGTTAGCATCTTGCAAATTAACTCCTTCTTGTCTGGAGGAAGGTGTGGGAATCTCATCCTGCTTTCCTACATTTTCTCTAGAAGCACATAATTTTGATTATTAAAGGCATGACACTGGTTGTAAATTCTCCCTTCCTATGACCCTTTTGCCCCAGCACAAAGGCCAGTGTACGTATTATCTAACTGACCAAACACACAAGTAAAGACATTTCTCCCCAGTTTCTAAAATTTGGATGTACATAAGAATCACGTGGAGACCCACAGACTAGAAATTCTAATTTATTAGGTGTGGGGTTGGAAGCAATTATCTGCTTTTACTTAGATGGTTCTACTATAGGAACACATTTTTAGAAACAGTTTTTAGAGATCATGAAGTATAGCTTTTAAAGAATATTCCAGATACCTTTCTGGAAATTAAAACTATTCCTAGCCTTGACTTTCAATCCTCTCCGAGTAAATAAATAAATGTTTTAGACAAAAAGTAACTTTATTGGGGCGCCTGGGTGGCACAGCGGTTAAGCGTCTGCCTTCGGCTCAGGGCGTGATCCCGGCGTTATGGGATCAAGCCCCACATCAGGCTCCTCTGCTATGAGCCTGCTTCTTCCTCTCCCACTCCCCCTGCTTAGTGTTCCCTCTCTCACTGGCTATCTCTATCTCTGTTGAATAAATAAATAAAATCTTTAAAAAAAAAAAAAGTAACTTTCTTGCCTCTGGAATGTTTGGATGATGACTGAAGTACATCAGGAGTAGTCAATACTTGGAGGTCACTTGGGGTGGCCTTCAAGGAAATCTACCACCACACGTCACCAGGTTCAGACAAATCTTCCCTTCCTTCATTAGTCACATTTTGCAATGGATACAAGGGAGTCCAAGAAGACGCTGTCAAGGAATCCGCTTTTAATGAATAGAAGGAGAAATTCCCTCAAAATCCTTTGGAATGGGTTGGGTGCCATTCTTGAGTGAACTGAAGATCTCATGATAGTTCTCATTAAACTCCATCTTACCCAGTCCTCCTTCACTCTATTCCTCTTCTCTTTGCCACGAAAACCATGGAATCACAAACATATAAAAAGGGGGATGGCTGAACTAAACTCAGGAGCAATTTGACCCCAACACAACCCTGCCCAAACATCAGGCACGGTGAGCCAGAAGGGTCTGCCTTACTCCTGCATTGGAAATAATCAGTGAGATGGGGGAAGGAGAAAGCAAAAACATCATCAAAATTACAAGCTTTTGCTCTTTAAAGATACTGTTAAGAAAATAAAAAGAGAAGCCACAACCTGGGAAAAAATATTTGCTAAGTATAGGTCTGATCAAGACCTGTATCTAAAATATACACGGAAACCTTACAAATCAAAAGAAGACAAGCATCTAATTTTTTAAAAAGGGGCAAAAGATTTGAGCAGACACCTCACCAAAGAAGATAAATGATAGCAGATAAGCACATGAGAAAATCCTTTAGGGAACTGTGAATTAACACAATCATAGATACCACTACACACCTATTAGAAAGACTAGATGTGTAAAGCCTAACCATACCAACTATTGTAAAGGATGTGGCGGGAGAAACTGGAATTTCCATGCACTGGTGGAAGGGTAGGGGGCAGAATGTAAAATGATGAATCACCTTGGACAACATCTTGACAATTTCTTAAACACAAACGTACTAACAAACTGAAGTCTGTCAATTGCAGAAGGCTTGTGGTGTAAACAACAATGGCACGTAAGACCTAAGAAACTCACAGTGGAGGTTCCTGACCTCCCTTTGAGGCGAGAAGGATAATCTGCTGGCATTTTTTGCTTCCTGAGTAAGTGAAATACAGTAAGTGAACCAGCAGAAAGAGGCCTGCCTCCTAATGTGTGTCTCAGGCCAGATGCCCAGTGCTTACTTAGGCTTGCAGGTTTCCTGTCTCTTCTCCTGGTCCTGAGCGTGCCTGTCGTTAGCAGCAGCTGGCCAGCAGGGGCTGCCAGCTGCAGCTGTTTCCCAGCTGTTTACAGCAGAGCTACATCGCTTCAGGCCGAGCTTCTGTGCTTTGTCCAGCCACCTGGTCTAATTTTGTCCATCCATCCTCTACAAATCTAATGATGATTGTTTTAGTTTTGATGCCACTGGGAATATCATAAAGCCTGATAGTCTTCTTAAGAGTTGCATTATAGTTTTGTGGCCCCCAGAGTGGTGGTAGGCATTCCTCTTGTCCTAAACTTGCCCTAGGATTAGGTCATGCAGCCCAGGAGGCAAATCTGGCCCCTAACTCTGCAGCCTACATTGATTCCAGAGCTTTCTGAACCGTCGGATTCACTCTGGAGGCACTTCTGTTTTTTCACTTTGCTGTTCAAAGGTCATATATCTTTTTATTCCTAAAATGACCAGAGTCCTCATGAGAATGAATCCTTATAATCTCACTCATCCTCATCCTTATCCACCAAGACCTCTCTTTAGCAAATCAATTTTTTCTAAGCCCAGACCAAGTTATTCCTGCTCCAGGAAATCTTTCAATATTCTAGCCTGTATAGATCCATATCTCCTACTCCTGACAGCATGCAGCATGCATAATATTCTGCCTTTTTTTTCACAATCCAACCCATTTTGTACACTGTGGATGGGTTGGATTTCCCAAAGCATAACTCTAATCATACACTCTCTTCCTCAGAAATGTCCTTTGGCTCCCAAGAGCTTACAAAGCAAAGTCCAAAGTCCCGGGGACCTCCACCCCTGGCCTCAAGCCCATCTCACCAGCCTCTCTACTGCTGCCTTTACCCAGTTTATGCGGCAGCTAAACTGAATTCTGGGCTGTTCCTTAATCCTTTCCTATTTCCATAACTTACCTTACGCTATCACTTTCACTTAGAATATTTTCCCTGTACTTCATATGTCCATATACGATGAGCTTAAACAGTGTTTTTTATGTAATCTTCTCTTTTATGCCCACTTAAAATAATTTATCCCACCAACCAATTCCCATTTAATCTTCCTTAAAACTCTTGCCATTTTATTCCATTTTGTTGAGGAGTTTTCATATGTAAGTGTTCTCCCCTCTGCAGGTGCTACAAAGTAGAGTCCATATTCCATTTATCTTTATTCATAGTGTCTTGAATATAGTAAAGATTAATAATTCTTTCCAAGACAAGCTCAATCTTATCTTCCAAATAGGGACAGAGCTGGGCCAGCATTTCTGAGAAGAGAAGAATTTGAATCTTTGTCCCAGTGTTTGTTAGTTCCGTGTCCTAGGGCAAGCGACTTGGCCTCAGTTTTTACAAATGTAAAACTGAAATAATAACATCTTTCCAATCTGCTCACTGAGTCATAATAATGAGCTTTGAAATGACATAATCCTATAGAAGGTTTACATTCTCCCAAGCCTGCATCTGGTATATGCTTCCCCAGTACATACATTTTTATGCACTGTATCTAAAAAATTATAGACACAACGAACCATTTTAAAGTTAGAACACCTCAGTGACATCTCATCTAGAACCCATAAGGTCAGAGGAGCTTGGGCACTTGCCCCTAACTAATGTCAAAGACACAACCATGAGGATGTCTGACTCTCGGTCTTGTGCTATTACCATTAAGCCACTCACAGTAGACACTCAGAAATACTTGCCAAACCATATAGATTCTGTGACATTTTGGCTTAAAAAACGGCATTATAGATTGAGTGTCCCAAGTTCTCAAAACCGCTTTGGAGGTTACAGGAAATTTAAACTCTAAGGGGTGGGGACTTTGTGTCTATTTTACTCTTTGCTGTGGGCCCAAACCTAGATCAACGCCTAGCACACAGCTTTCTCAAAAGTAAACCAGTAACAATCTCATAGGGTTGTACTATGAATTAAGGGAACAGAAGCACTTAAAGCTCTTAACAGTGACTGAGATCCAGCAAGTGGAATCCAGTAAGCTGACCATTATTACTATCCTGAAAACAAACCTCTTATCATTCCTTCAAATTAGAGCTGTGTTAGAGGAAAGGGCTCCAAAAGAATAGGTTGTCTAACCTGAACACCGGATCTTCGTTATGTGTGCAAATCTAGGGAGAATTAGAAAGCACATTCTGGCAAACAATGGATTGCTCCAAGATGTCTCTAACAAATCAAGCATTAACACCGAAGATCGGAACTTGAACTACTAGAGACAAATGGAGCTAGAGAACAAAACAGTAAACCAGAGAACAACAAGGGCTCACTGACGTCATATACCAATATTATATCTTGATTTTTTCATAAACCAAAAAACCACCTTTTTCCTACCAAATGCTCAAAAACTTCAATGTAGAAGCAAATATATAAGTAAGATGGTAACAGGGCATCTAGGTTATATTCTTTGTGTATCAATGGGAAGTTTTATTAAATGCCACATTTACGCTCACAGCTTAAGATCAGTTATGGAATCAAATGTGCATGTTAATGCACTTTTTCACTAATATTCACACATAGCAAATTAAAACATAGTTAATTAGCTATGAGGTCAAATGAGAGTAACAATGTATAGCATGGAGGGATAACCAATATTCAAATAATATAATAAAATATAATTAACACTAATATTGACCATGACATAATTTAATACAGCCTTGAGGATCCCAGAGGCATCTCAAGATCCTTCAGAGTCACAGAATCATCATTTAAGAATTTCAATTATAATTGTGCACTATTGATATTGGTTTTCCGAGATCTCTGGTTGTCTAAATTCTGCATAACAGATATTTGTTACAGAGGTATATGTGAAAGCAGGTATGTGGAGGGGGAGTACGTGTATATGCATGCGGTGTGAATACAGTATGTATACTGAACATATACATTTCCTTTCTGACTTGCTTTCCGTTTCTAAAACATTGCCTCCATTTTACCCTAAAAAGCACAGCATAATCTATTTTCACCAGTTTAAAAAAAGGCTTTAATCAGTAATTAAAAATCTTTCTGGGGCACCTGGGTGGAGCAGCTGGTTAAGCATCCAGCTCTTAATTTGGGCTGGGGTCAGGATCTCAGGGTCCTGAGATTGAGCACCCCCTTCTCCCCCACCCCTGGGGCTCCACACTCAGTGGGTAGTCTGCTTGTCCCTCCCCCTGCACGCTCTCTATCCCTTTCTCTCTAAAATAAATAAATAAAATCTTTTCAAAATTTTTTTCCCATTTAGCACCTGCTTTGACTCCTACAGACTTGCACTTTCATATTTTTAAAAGTTCATTATTGGGGGCACTTAACTGGGC
This sequence comes from Ailuropoda melanoleuca, assembly GCF_002007445.2. NCBI lineage: Eukaryota > Metazoa > Chordata > Mammalia > Carnivora > Ursidae > Ailuropoda > Ailuropoda melanoleuca. The sequence continues at coordinate 112,538,435 of NC_048224.1, read as the reverse complement.
TGGCTCAGTTGGTGGAGCATATAACTCTTGACCTCAGGGTTGTAAGTTTGAACCCCACATTGAGTGTAGAGATTGCTTAAAAAAATCTTTAAAAAAATAAAATAAAAGTTTATTTTTTTTAAAGGTTTTATTTATTCGACAGAGAGAGAGACAGCCAGCGAGAGAGGGAACACAAGCAGGGGGAGTGGGAGAGGAAGAGGCAGGCTCATAGCGGAGGAGCCTGATGTGGGGCTCGATCCCAGAATGCCGGGATCACGCCCTGAGCCAAAGGCAGACGCTTAACCGCTGTGCCACCCAGGCACCCCTAAAAGTTTATTTTTAAATAATGATGCCTTATCCCTTGCAGATCCATCCAAATAATGATTCAAATAACAAGGTAATGACAGAGCTATTCAAACATCATTGAATTCAAATTTTATTTTTAACCAGATCTTGTTTTCATTCAACAAGACCGTGTCTTCTGGTAATTCCCTGTCCATTATCCACCTACTGCATTGTTTTCTCAGGTCTATATAAACATTCTAAAACTGAGTTCTCTTATTTCATTAATCTTTTAGGTATAAATTTTAAATCAAGAGACAAGAGCCATTCATTGAAAAGTTTGCGTATTCAACTGTACCAAGATACATTCTTCTTTTCCAAATAAATTCTGCAACAACAATAACAACAAAACCACTGATTTTAACCAGATTTATCACAACTTAGTTATGGCAAATATAAACCTCACAGTTTCAAAAGTGCTAGTTCTTCTAGACAGTGAATATCCATGGTAAGATCACAATACTGAATCTTGAGCAAACTTCTAAAATTCAATAATTGCCTCTATCCCTCTTCCCACCTTGCTGTCCAAGTAGAAAGTCTGGAATATTCTTGATTTCCTTCCCCTACCGCACAGCCAAAGTCTTACATGCACCCTGGTGACAGAGGCTCTCTCTCACCCAGCCAGGTCCTCTGCACTCACAGTGCCCACTGTTCTGACAGGTGTTGCTCTCCTCTCTGGCTATGGATATTCTAACTATCCTTTCCCAGGGATGCAAAAGCTTACCTGATCCCTATCCTGAAATAACCTTTCTCCTCAGGGTCTCCACAGTACTGTGTAGATCTCAGACCTGCCCCAGAGTAAAAGAGCTCTGTCAGCGGTAGCTGTTATAGCTGTATTATCTTATTTTATTTTGATCGAGTTTTAAATGTATTTCTAGCACCAGAGTGATTCAAGATCCTTGAAGGCAGACACCATGTCTCTCTCAGTTTCATACCCCCCAGGTATAACACATATTTTCTAGAACATGGTGCATCCTTGACAAATGAAGTTTGAATAAACAGCCACTGGAATACAAATCTGAAAATCTATTTTTGACATTTAATATCTATGTGGTTTTGCTACCTCTCTGAACCTCAATCTTCTGACTATAAAACAGGAAGAATAGCAGGCTATCTACCAGGGCTGTTTAAGGAACACATAGTATGTACACCAGAAAAGTCTGCAGGACTGAACCACTGTTCTCATTGAGTTACCTTTTGCAGCTCTGCTAGCCTTAAGTGTCTGAGGAAGAAACTGAAATAAAAGACCCTTCCCAGGGTGCCTGGGGGGCTCAGTTGTTTAAGCATCTGCCTTTGGCTCAGGTCATGATCCCGGGGTCCTAGGACTGAGTCCCTTGTGATGCTCCATGCTCAGCAGGGAGTCTGCTTCTCCTTCTCCCTCTGCCCCTCCCCCTGCTTATGTGCTCACACGTGCGCGCGCTCTCTCTGTCCCCAAAAAATAAAAATTAAATAAAAGACCCTTTCCTTTTCTTCTCCTCAGTTTTTGTAAAGCCACAGCAATGAGGTTGAGACTATTTCCTGAAAACATATAATATCTAACCTTATGCTTTGACGAAGGGGTAAGAAAAGGAGACAATGGGGACAAAGAAGCTCCTTTCGGAAGAGGACTAGAAGATTCATTTGCCCCAATACTACCTTTATCAGATGACACCAATTTTGACTTTTAACATTATCTCAAAAAGAATGTAAATATTTCATCATAGAGACACTGATGATATTAAAAGGAGATACCCGGGGCGCCTGGGTGGCACAGCGGTTAAGCATCTGCCTTCGGCTCAGGGCGTGATCCCGGCGTTATGGGATCGAGCCCCACGTCAGGCTCTTCCGCTATGAGCCTGCTTCTTCCTCTCCCACTCCCCCTGCTTGTGTTCCCTCTCTCGCTGGCTGTCTCTATCTCTGTCGAATAAATAAATAAAATCTTAAAAAATAAATAAATAAAAATAAAAGGAGATACCCATCATTCAACCCAAATATGTACGTTAAGATACTATTTCTCAAATGTTTTAATACGCACCTCAGTAAGAAATCTATTCTACATCACAACCCAGCACAAAAAAATACTTTTACCATTGGGGTGCCTGGGTGACTCGGTTGGTTAAGTGTCTGCCTCTTGGTATCAGCTCAGTTCTTAATCTCAGGGTCATGAGTTCAAGCCCTGCATTAAGCTCCACTAAAACAAACAAAAACAAACAAACAAAAAAAAACTTTTACCATTGCCACATGCAATATAGTATATATTTTTGTTCCATTGTGTGCAACTGAAATTTTCTTAGACTGTTGGTTACAACCAGGGCAGTTGGAGGTAAAGGGGAAAGGATGGGAAAAGTGGAGAAAGTCAGGATACATTACTGAGCTGTGTTGGCTACAAGAGGTAATCACAAATGCCACATAAAAATTTTCAGTTAATTCACCCTCACTGAAGGGAAAGAGGGTGAAGCAGTTTTTTACACTTTGTTTGCCCTGTTCCTCACAGACTAATTGATTTCATGACCCACTAATGGGGATGTGACCCATGGATTGAAAAAACAAAAACAAAAATTTTACAAGACAATACTACCTGTAGTGCCAGGAATTCATATTCTATGATAAATCCTATAATTATTTTGGGCAATGTGGAAGTAATTACATTGCACTGTATTTTGAGCAAAAGGAATTAATCAGTTAAATGTAAATTTTCAAAATCCACCACAAAATTTGTGATACTTTATTGGCATTTTTTCATTTTTTAATATACTGAAGAATCTAAAAAGTAAATAAAAAGCAAAAATTAAAGTGGTCCAGCCTCTTGACCTCTGAATGGTCCTTCTTATTCCCAGTGACTTTAAGCAAAGAAACTAGGTCACACTCTGAAAGTTATGCTTGCACATTTGACATATGTGCTGGAAGAAGGTAGACGGTCTCCAAGGCCCACAGGAGCAGAGGTTGGCTGCAGCTCATTAGCAATAATGGCACATTTATGAACAATTGGGCCACCGAAGGAGGAGAGTGGGGAGACAACCAACACAGACCACCCCTGGGAGCATATGTGTGTACACTCACCTCCCCACACACATGCACTCACTTCTCTTATTTTCTTTAAAGGTAGGCATGTTGGTTGCAGACTGGGTTCTTCGGGAAGAAGACCCTGAAACAGTGTTAAATGTGCAAAAGATTTGTGAGGAAGTGCCCTTGTGGTCGATACCTGTGGAAGGGAAGGGAAGGAAGTGGACTGGGCAAGGGAAGAAGACAAACTGGGGTACAGGCCCATCAACACCTCACCCCTTTCATAAGGAGCTCTAGAGCTGAATGACCCGAGCTGTCCTTCATTGGTCAGGCCTTTATATCCCTACCTCCACCAGCTACGAGATGTGGGCCAGGTTAGGAAGGCAGTGATGTTGGCTGAGATGCCTCTCTGCAGCTGAGGCAAACCCCAAAGGGGCTGAGAGGCTGAGAACTGAAGGACTTTCACAGACAATACTCTCAGCAACTACATCAAGATTCCCCTAGGTGTGCCTGGGTGGCTCAGTCGGTTAGCATCTGCCTTTGGCTCAGGTCATGATCCCGGGGTCCTGGGACTGAATCCCCCCCCCCCGCCCCCAGCAGTGCTCAGCTGAGAGCTTGCTTCTCCCTCTGCCCCTCCCCCTGCTTGTGCTCTCTCTCTCAAATAAATAAATAAATAAAATCTTAAAAAAAAAAAAAAAAAAAAGATTTCCCTAAAGGGAGAATGGAATGGTTTCTCTCTGTGTCCATCACACTTGCTGTCCCAAGAGAAAGCTAGCCTGTGTGGGATGTACGGACTCACACACTACATACGGTCTTACATAACATTGTATCCGTGACATTGGACTAGGATTTGCAGCCATTAAAACAAACAAACAAACAAACAACCACTCCAAAATCCCAGTGGCTTATCTCAACAAGGACTTTCCAGCTCATGTTTCAAGTCTATGGGACGTGGGCTGAGGCCCTCCTTTGCATTGTCTTCGCCACGACCCAGGCACAGGGTACAACTGCCACTGAGAGCCTTCCAGTTCCCAGGGCCAGGGGAAAAGGCGTGAGGAAGAAAGCATGGCTCTTACAGCTTCCGTGTGGAAGAGATCTAGGTCACTGCTGTGCACATTTCATTGGCCAAGGAAAAATCTGGCCTGATCAAGGCCAACTTCTGTGGGACTCTAAAATAGAACCTAAAATAGAATCCTCACCCAGGACATGAGGGGAAACTGGTTTTGGTAACAGTTACACAATTTACCACAGTTACATTCGTCTCAGGAACACTCAGGTGAGACGAAGAACAGTACCACAAATCGCCATTGCAGTTCATAAGTACAGAAATGGTGTGTTGTTATCATTAAAAGTCTGTATCTGCAGAAAGAGAGGTAGGAGATTTGTGAGAGGCTCTTCAGAAGAGCGGCCATGAGAGCTGTGGCTCTCAGTACACTTCTATGGACTTGAATTGAATTTATGTTTTCCTTTGAATTTAGTTTATTGTAAAGATAAGCTGGGTAGCACATCTACTAAAATATATGGCATACTGATGCATGCTTCGAAGAATTTTTTTTTAATGTTAACTCTTATTTATGGTTATAAAACTAGTATTTTTTATAGATTAGAAAAAAGGACAAGTAAGAAAAAAATCATAAGAGTCTAAATAAGTAGAAGTAGAAAAACACGTATGTCAATGTAACTGAGGAAAAAAAAGCATTTTAGTCAGCCCAGGTTGCCATAACAAAATACCATGGATGGGTAGCTCAAGTGGCAGACACTTATTTTCTCACAGTTCTGGGACTGGAAGGCCCAGATCAGAACGCCAGACGTGGTCAGGTTCTGATGAAAGTTCTCCTCCCAGCTTACCGATAGCCTTTGTCTTTTTTTTTTTTTTTTAAGATATTATTTACTTATTTGAGAGGGAAAGAGAGAGAGAGAGCGCACACAAGCTGGGGGAGAGGGAGAGGGAGAGGGAGAACTAGGCTCCCCGCAGAGCAGGGAGCCTAACTTGGGGATGGATCTCAGAACTCCAGGATCAGGAAGAGTCAAAGACAGACTCTTGACCAACTGAGCCACCCAGGCACCCCGCAGACAGCCTTTGTCTTTATGCGTCCCTACGTGGGGGAAGGGAGGGGAGAGAAAGAGAGAAATGAAGATAGAGAAAGAAATAAAAATAGAGGGGACGCCTGGGTGGCTCAGTCGATTAAGTGTCTGCCTTTGGCTTAGGTCATGATCTCAGGGTCCTGGGATCCAGCCCCGCATTGGGCTCTCTGCTCAGCGGGGAGTCTGCATCTCCCTCTCAGTCTCCCTCTGTGCTCTCTCTCTCTCAGATAAATAAAATCTTAAAAAAAAAAAAGAAAAATAGGGAAAGAGACAGAGAGAGATACAGAGAGCCACAAAGAGAGAGATCTTCCTCTTCTAACAAGGCCACAGTCTAATGGGATTATGGTTCCATCTTCATGACCTCATTTAACCTTAATTACCTTCTAAAGACCCTATTTCCAGATACAGTCCCATGGAGGGTTCAGGCTTTAACATATAAATTTGGGGGAGATACATTCAGTCCATAGCAAAAATAAAAATAAATCGTATCCCCCAAAGTTATTGTATCCGCAAAGGCTAGGTTATGCTACGGTTAACACCTCTTAGTCATTTATAACAATAAAGGTTTAGTTTTCTTTCAGGCTATTTGCCTTATCAGGGTCAAAGCTCTGCTCTGTGTTGCTTTACTTATATGTTCCATCTTCCACATGACGGTCATCACGGTAGAAGGAAAGAGAGCTCTCAGCAACCTCAGACAATGAAAGGCTCCCAGCCAAGAAGGAACCACATTACTTCTACTTGCATCTTATTTGCTAAACTAGACCCACCACAGACTGCTAACGATTTGCTAAACTAGACCCACCACTGCTAAACAAAGTCCCACCACAGACAGGGAGGCAAGGCAGAGCAGACCAATCGTGTGCTCAGAAGGGAGGGAACTGACATCATACTAAACAGTATTCATAGATACTGTTATGAGTTGAACTGTGCTCCTCACCCCATTCCTTTGTTGAAGTCCTAATGCTATTACATCAGCATGTGACCTTCTTTAATTAATTAAGCAAGATAAGGTCATACCGAAGTAAGGAAGGTCCTTAATCCACAGCTGCCATCCTTATAAAAAGGGAAATTAGGAAAAAAATAAATAAATAAAATAAAAAGGGGAAGTTAGAACACAGACATGCCCACAGGGAGAATGCCATGTAAAAATGAGGGCGGAGATCTGAGTGATGCTTCTACAAGCAAGGAACTCCAAAGAATGCCAGAAAACCACCAGCTAGGAGCCAAGCATGGAAGACATTCTTCCTCACAGACCTCCAAAGTAACTAACCCAGTGACACCCTGATCTCAGACTTCTAGCCAGTCTCAACTTTTTACCTTCCGCATTTGTCACTGTGTTTGACCCACAGCTGCTGTTACATAAAGGCTTATGAAATAAATTCATGAGGTGCAAAATTGGTTGAGATAGATTAGAAGTGTTTCAGAATTTGAAATTCAGGAGGGTTACGAGGAAGCTGGGGCGACAAGAAAAGCATCATGAAAGAGATGGAAGTTGAGACTTGGTCATAATGAATATAATGGATGCCGAGATGGGGAAAAGAAGTAAAAATCACAGATCAAAGAGTTGAGGATGATAAGATATGGGGAAATGGAGCCATATCTTAAATAATACTTGTAATAAATGATTCGGCAGCTAACACCATGACTGGGAGTCTTCAGTTTGTAAAGGAGGTGTCGATGCTTTACCTTAAAGGTTGCTAAAGTTGTAAAGCAACTTGGCAAGACTGCAGCCAGCTGCGGATGACTCTATGGCCAACTGCAGGATGCCTTTGTGGGAGAGGTGTCCTCCGAATGCAGTTATTTATAGGGCTTGGTAAATAACATGAAAACTAGGGTCTGGCTTTCAGTTCTTTTTTTTTTTTTAATATTTTATTTATCTATTGGACAGAGAGAGAGACAGACAGCACAAGCAAGGGGAGTGGCAGGCAGAGTGAGAGGGAGAAGCAGCCTCCCCGCAGAGCAGGAAGTCCCTGTGGGGAGCCCAATTGCAGGGCCCTGGGATCATGATCTGAGCCAAAGGCAGATGCTTAACTGACTGAGCCACCCAGGCACCCCTAGCTTTCACTTCTTAATGGAGGATCTCACCTTGGAAGTTCTGCTAACACCTGAAGGAAGGGCAAAAAGAAAAGGAATATGGGGGCGCCTGGGTGGCACAGTGGTTAAGCGTCTGCCTTCGGCTCAGGGAGTGATCCCGGCGTTATGGGATCGAGCCCCACATCAGGCTCCTCCGCTATGAGCCTGCTTCTTCCTCTCCCACTCCCCCTGCTTGTGTTCCCTCTCTCGCTCGCTGTCTCTATCTCTGTCAAATAAATAAATAAAATATTAAAAAAAAAAAAGAAAAGGAATATGGTCTGTCAGGCAACTTAAAGACAAAAGCAGTCAGGATCTCAGAGCGGGGTTCCCTATTCTGTTACTGTGGCAAATCCCACAACTTCTGTCTTTGTGGTTCCTGTTATGATATTGCCGGAGATAATATTTCCTTTATTTATTCTCTAGCATTCAACAAACATTTGTGAAGTACCACTTAGCCTTAGGTGGAACTAAAATATTCTTTTAAAAATTGCCTAATTTAAAACAATCACCCAATTTGCAACATTTTAAAATATTTAAAACTATAACTTTCTGTGTCACAATGCCAGAGGCTAACCCACAATAAGAACATCTGGAAGAGAAATTACTGTAGAAAGAGGCACTTTATGGTGAAATAGAAGAGTTGGGCTCCGTCGTTCCATTTGTAAAGTGGCTCATTAATAGTACAGTGGTGGGGTGCTGACTGGCTCAGTCAGTAGAGCATGTGACCCTTGATCCCGGGGTTGTGAGGTCAAGCCCCACTTGTGGTGTGGAGCACACTTAAAAAAAAAAGAAAAAAGAAAACCACACAAAAAAATTAGTACAGTGGCTGGCACCTCAAGGGTAGTCAGTAAAGTGGTTGTTGAATGAATAAAAAGCAGGTATTCATAGCTGTGTACCAGGATCTTAGACCAGTGCCTGGCACATTAAATAAATAAATAAATAAAAATATAAAAACCACAAAAAACTTTAAATATTGGTGGAATAGTAAATGACTAACTTCATTCATTCATTCATTCATTCATTCATTCTGCAATCACTTATATTGTGGTTTACATACAAATTTGACGTGCAGGTTCAGCATTAAAACCTCAACTGCTACTCCAGAGGCCAAGATTTGGTTCTAAGCCAATGCAGTATAACTTTCCCACTGGAAGGAAGGGTCCATGAGACAGAACTTTGTCTGAGTTAGTTGTTCCTTAATATCTTTAATAGAAATACATTATATGAACACATGCTAACTTCTAGTAGTCTATTAAAAAAAAAAACCAACTTGCAAGAAAAACTTCTGCTATAGTAACAAGCATCTTTCATGCCACCATCCTGAGATATTTTAGCTCAGAATTCCCAGCCTATGAAAAGACTGTCCCATGCTTGACGTCCATGCAGCTGGGTCAGCACCTATGATTAATTTTTTTTAATCCAACTTTCATGAGTTTCCTCAGTGTTAACCACAATCCAAGTGGGGGAGTATAAATTTAAAACAAACAACAACAAAAAAGATTGTGTTTCAGGAATGAAAGATAAATGTAATCTGAAATCAATATTTATGAAGTTGTGATTAATTGACAGATGGCCAAATGATTACAAAACGTCTGTCTGAAACATCTACTCAAATTTATTAGCTTTGACCAAAAAAATTAAAAAACAATCTGAACTGGGTCAATGAAAGAATAATGCATGCCTAATCAATTTTTAATAGCACTTAAGATTTTATATTTTTTTAAACTTGCTTTTAAATAATTTATCATAAAAATGAATCTGATTTAAACAAGGGGTAAAAGGTGTTCCATAGCTATTTGATGGTTTTCTTAGCAAAGAAATTCAATTATGACTGACTTTTTATTACTGAACTACTTTATTAATAATAATACACCTTGCACTTACACAAAGGCATCGGGCCAACAATCTCAGAGAATCCAAGTAAGATCTAGGATTTAGTTCCAAATCTACCATTTTCTGGTGGTTTACCTTCTCTGGGTCTCAATGTGTTCATCTGTGAAAGGAGAGACCTGCATAAAAACCCCTAAGATTTTTTCTAGTTCTAAAAGTTGATAATTCTAAGAATTTAGGGGGGTTAAGCCCATCCCAGGTGCTGTATCTGACGGTACCCCTCAGGTCACAGGACTCTCCATAAGGCTACTAAGAAGCCAAAACACAGATTAAGCACAAAGTCAATGAGCCATGTAATCTTTGTTTTCCTATTAGAGTAATGGCAACATTATTTAACAATGTTGGCCAAATGACTTCTGTTTAGAACATGATTTGTCAACAAAAAGAAATGCTGTTCATAGAGCAGAGGGAAAGGATAGTTCCTGGCCTTAAACCATTTGTATTATTAAAGTGACACCTGGGAATTGGCCTGGAATCAGTTTGGACCTAGACGTAGTCCTCATCAGCCTGTATTACTAACAATATTATTTAGATGTGTGTGTGTGTGTGTGTGTGTGTGTGTGTGCGTGTGCACGCACGCACACGCCGATTCACAAGCATTAGTAAACAAAGCAGGTATGTTATGGTATGATCCTATTTGTGCTTATGCACGAATATATGAATTAAACTGTTTGTATGGATATGCTTTAGAATTTAATAGTGATTATCACACAGGATACAAAGGAGAGGAATAAGAAGAGAGGAACTTTTGCTTATTATCTTATATATTTATAAATGGCTTCATTTTCTTAAGATAAGCCTTATTATTTTTACAATTAGCAAAAAAGCAACACAGTTTTCCATTTTGCAGTGAAAAACAAGTAAAGGCAATGTTTACAATAGCCCGAGTCTGTAGCTAAATAAAATACTACCTTCTGTGGAATAGTATCCTAGTACCAGATACTAGAGATAAATCAGACACAATCTGTGACCTCAAAAAACAGTCTGTTGTGGGGGCAAACACATAAACAACCAACTATAATAGGATGTGATCAGCACAGAAATAACTGTATGGATAAACTACGACAACAGCCCCAAGGAGCAGCGACAATGACAGGGAATGTGTAAGGAGAGGCTGGGAATACTCTAGATTTTAACATTCTACTGAAAATGTAGGTTACAATTTTTTAAACTCACTTTGTGACTGAGTATTAACACCAGTCACCAAGGTGATTAACAAAAAATGAATTTGCTCCATTAACAACAGAAAAGAATTTTTTAAAAAATTGTCTTCAACATGTTTCCCTGCTACATTGTTTCCAGGGGTGGATGTGAGAGGCAGAACATTCTCAGTCCTACATCCCACTCAGAGGGTGGGAATGACAAGTCCTAACATACCATCTTAAGTATCATTGAGGTGAGAACAGGGAATGGGCAAGGTGAGAGTAAGGAAGAACACAGCAGGATGGGGAACAGGTGAAACTTGAATGACAGTGGGTAATGAATGACCTGGAGCTTTCTCATTCTGAAGTCTGAGATTTATAGCCAGGGACAGGAACGATGCATTAGCAAAACATGTGAACTCCAGACCCCATAAAAATATTACTTCAAATAGCCAGAAAATAACCAAACCAGGTGACTTTATGCCAGGCGTTTTGAAAAAGTGGCCATTAACCAGACAAGCGATGTGACTATTTTGTCTAATTCTCCAATTCCAAATACATGATGGCCTCCAATTCCCAGAAAATGAAGTTTTGAGCTGTTTGGAAGAATTCTCACTGTCTTCTGTGAGACAATTTTGAACTGGACTTGGCCTTCTTTAGGTCAATTTCTGGCTGATCCAGTCTCATTATTGTCTGTTTCTTTGAAACATGATAGTAAGCATACATTGACCTCATTTAACACACACGCGCACACACACTTTACCAAGAAGAAACCTAAGAAGCAGAGAGGTTAAATAAATGGTCTGAAGCCAGTAGAACCAAGAAGTTTTGGGGGCAGGGAATTCCTATGCTCCCAGTACAGGTCCAGAACCCCCTTCCTTTGATCACGGTCTTCTTGTGATTATACTGTCTCTCTTCAGAAAAGATTACTGGAAGTCCTTCTCTTGGTTTTGTTTCTAAATCTCCCTACTCACAAATTGTATTTGTTTGCATAAATTAATTACATTGGCTCTTTCTCACTTAAAGTTAGTTGCTGTTAAATTCCTAATCTGTTGCTAATCAAGAGGCATCTGGGAACTTTTAGAGTTTTTCTTTTTCTCTGGTGGGAAATGCTGACTTAGAACCTCACACACTGCTGTCCTTCCGAGTTCTACAGCACAATGATACGTTATCTTATCCAACATATACCTGAGATGAAGGCTTTAAACGCTTGTGCAAGTGCTTTCCAGGAGTGTGGATGGCTGGCACTATTTGCAGCTTTCTCACTGACGGGTATAAATCAGAGTCCGTGGCTCCGACCCTTCGGTCTCTGTTAGACAGAAGCCACAGAACGGCCAACGAAAAGCGTGTGTCTTCAGGGAAAGTTGCGATAAAATAGAACCTGTTTCGGAAACATCAAAAGACAATCACTGTTGCTTTTAAATGACATAACATCATTTCAGAATGGAAAAAGACCTGAGGGCGGCAGAAAGTTGTTTTGAAAAATTAAAAGGTATAGATATAATCTTTTCTCTTCCTGTTTTGACTGCACCATGTGTTTCCAGACTGTGTAGCGTTTAATTTTTAGGCGGAAAACTCTCCCCCTTCCACGCTCTGGGAAAGAGCAAGTCACTTAAAATCGCTTTCCCCATCTTTCTCTCGGCTCCGCACTTTTACTCTTTCATTTAAACTTTCAGAATCCTCCCTCGGTGCCTGTAGTATGCTGCCTTCCTTCTCATTCTCAAGAATCGTGCAGCTCCCCAACACGGGATTTTTTTTTTTTTTTTTTTTTTTTTTAATGAAAGGAAGGAAGGGAGGAAAAGAAGGGAGGGAGGGAAGAAGGAAGGAGAGAAAAGCCGTGGTGACCGCGCGTTTCGAAAGCGCGTTTTCGTTTCCTCCCCTGGCGGGCTCTGGCCCTGCCGGGCTGCCGTAGCCGGCCTCGCGCGCCCCCAGACGCTGCGAGGAGCTGCCGTCGGCGGGACTTCCGTGTTGGCGGGATTCTGAACGCTGCCATGGCTCAGACCGTGCAGAACGTTACATTGTCGCTCACTCTGCCCATCACGTGCCACATTTGCTTGGGGAAGGTAATGGGTGATTCTGGGCACTTCTACGAAACAGGGTCGGGTATGAAGTCGCCCTCCGGAGCCGAGGGCGGTCTCCGTGTGTGGCGGGGACGGGGCGTGAGGCACCGAGATGGATGCAGACGCTAACTTGCGTTCTCTTTAGGCAATGGGAGGCCGCGTCTTGGGGGACGGAGGGAGCGCGTCGTGATTACTGGGTTCATCTGTGTGCCTTTTGGAGAAGGATGACAGCGGCCTGGGGTCTGAAGGGAGAGCGGCAGGCGGCTCTGTCTCCGCCGGCGGCCTCACCCGGCCGGCTCCGGCGTCGAAGGAGGCCTCGTCAAAAAGCAGTCGCAACAGTATTTTACGCCCCTTTGCCACCCGTGTGGCGTGTAGTGAAGCCCATTGAAGCACGTTTCTTGGGAGCCTTGCCTAGGAGTCCTTCGTCCCCTACGCAAGTAGAGTGTTCATGTCCCTGGGCCGGCCTGCAGTGTTAGTTGGGGAGTCTTTTCCATTTCCAACCTCCTTGCCCTTGCTTAACCCAGCCTTTAGAGTGGCCTTTGCTCTGGGTTCAAAATTTGAAAAGTAAATAATATCCGCCCCTGAGTGGTGTTTAAAATGAGAGGCACGGTCTTTTATTCCAACAACGGATCAGCAATGAGATAGAGTACCCTCTCTTTGTGTTGCAAGAGGTGCCTACTGTGTTTGTGAAACTAGGTAGGAAAGAGTACTTCTGGAAACGGAATTTTGAAGGTTCCAAAGCATTCGTCTGCTCTTTCCTTTTGTGCCTCCCATTCGGTTTTTAAAAGAGCATTTCTTTAACGCATAGATCAAGAAAGGAGAAGATACTATGTATGAAGAATCAGATTTTTCTCCACTCTGAATTGTTTTTACGTTTGTGGTGTGTCTGTGTTTACCCTAAAATGCAGACTGAAACTACAGCCACATGTTTAGAATTGAGACATACAAACTTCATACAGCAAACATTTGAGTGCCAGCCAACGGGATCATCTGCCTTAGGTGTTTGGGGTTCTGTGTGAATTTACTGAGTTCAAGAAGTACAAAGTCAGGCTTGGAAGCAACTGATAACTTAATATCCCTCAGAACGAAATGCCAAGGAAAATAGCAGATGTGCTGTGAGAGCATATAGGGGATGGCTTGGTCAATTCTGACTGGAGAGTTCAAGGAAGGCTGCATGGAGGGTGGTATTTGAGCTGGCATTTGCTGCCACTGCCTACATACATAGCTGGGAGGAGAAGATGATGTTTGTGTTTGCTTGTCTAATTTGGTTTCTGACATGAAGTTCCCATAAGTATGTGTTAAATTCTGAGTGAATATACTCCCAGCAATAGCATTAAAAGCTGATAAAAATACCTTGGGAAATAATTTTCACTTGGTCTTAGTTGTATGCATTGTATCTAGTTTCCATTAGTTAACAGGCCGTTTTGCAGTTGTGTTGAAAATGTGTTCTGCCTGGTTGATTTTCCATACCTATGCTTTTTGTGTGTAACAGAAATGATACTAGTAGAGAATAGTGCTTTGCAGATTACAGAATGCTTTTGTATGTTTTTAATTCATTTACTCCTCTCACTAGTGCTGTGAGATAGATAGGCTGGTTGCCCCCCCCCCTTTTTTTAACATAAGAAAGCTAAGACAGTCTCTGGTTTGAACATCTATCTTTATCATCTGTGTCTTCAGTGGATTACTTCCGAAGAACTCATGTGAGCAGACACTCTTGGGGTCTCCTTCCCTCCCTCCCTTCCTTTCTCTCTCTTTTTTCCTGTATTTGTTAGCTGTGTTCTAAAATTAAATCTGCTAATAAAAGATTAACGATTTGTAAACTGGCATCTTTTTCTGTCTACTATGGAGGCTAAAGGTGTGGCTGAAGGCCTGAGTTCTGTGTTCAGACTGCGTTGAGTTCTAGCTTCTTCCATATACTAGTTATGTGACCTTATACAAGTTACTTAACTTCTTTCAGAGCAGTTTCCTTATCTGTAAGATGGGAATGGTAACAGTAGCAACATCCTTCCTTGCATTTTGGGATGATTAAATCAAGTAATTTATATGTAGTGCTTAGCATAAGGTCTGGAACATAATAATATTTCATAAATTTTTACCTTTAGTGTGGGCGCTGAGACAGGCCCTCATGTGAGGAAACCAGCCTTTCAAGTAACTGTTCTTCCCAGTTGCTTTCTGAGGCAGTGCACTCACTTGATAAAGATTTGCTTTCCTAATGGAATGAGACCTGTTTGTTCTAGAAATTAACCACAGTATGTCGAGAGGTTTTTAACTGGTTCCATATAACTGTTGCCTTTTGTATAGTTAAAGCAAATCTGATCTGCTTGGGCTATTTATCCTCCCCACATACTGGTATTTGTGGGGTACTAGAGATAGCATGACCTGGGATAGTAAGTACCATGTTCCCCATTGTTACTTCAGCCTCCCTGACACAGCATCTCTGGCCAACTCTGAGCTCTACCTTAAGGTCCTTTCTGCCTAGCCCTCTCCCAGATAACCATTCTTTTGCCACCCTCATTATTTGTCCCAAATCTCACCATCAGCAAGATCCTTTTCTTTTGCTTGTTCAACAGAATTAGGGGCCGTTATCCCTGACAGGTCACTGTAAAAACAAAAAAAACAAAAAAAAAATACTTAAAGGAGAAGGTGAGGGTAGGAGAGACCTCAGATCTGAATATAGACACTGATTGGGATGGCGGAGAATGGAGGGGTAAAGAAGTAGTGGAGATAGCCTAAGTATGCACATTGTCAATACTTTGTCTTTTGGATACAAATAGACTTAAAATTGGACAGTTTAGACATTTTGCATTTTCTGCCTGTCTCTACCTCAATCTTAAAGGTGGATTCTCTCTGCTCAGTAACGTTTAGCAGCCTTGCCAATATCACAAGAGCTCTATGTGGCTTGAAGAAAGTAGGTACACATCCTGTGGGATGAGTTTTGTGTAACATATTTTCTTGCCTGTTCCTCAGTTTTTTCCCTTTGCCCTGGACTGTTAGGCCAGCAAGCAGAAATATAGAAATGATCTAGTTCAGGATATCTGATAAATGACAGAACTGGTCCTGGCACCAGATTGCTACAGACCAGTTTATCTTTAGGTAATTCCAGTCATTTATCTCTTCAAATAGGATTCAAGCTATGAAATCAAATGACTGTTACATGTAATACCTTTATTTACTATGTCTGCATTTTTCCATGAGTGACATGTCTCCCAATGTGGCCCATAGTTGTTTTATGAAAGGATGAAGGAGGTTCTGAAATGAAGTTCCAAGCAGCTAGACTTCTGATGCTGTTTAACAGTAATATATTGTATTCAGTTATTCTTCAGTTGAGTATGAGTCCAGTTTGGGACACCACACTTTAAAATAAATATAAATAAACTAGAGTATTTTGAAATCTTTTGGAAAGGAGTTGAAATTGAGGTTTAACTATAAGTGGAATGGACTCTGTTGGAATGAATGGACATGATAGTGAATCTTTAAATATAAACTATTTTTCATTTTGAAGGGAACCAAGCTTTACGTAGCTCCACAATATTAAGATTTCTACTTATGTAAGGGCATGCTGTCTGGCTGCAATAATCTGAGATGAAATCAGCTTCCTTAGGATGTGGGATGTCTGTTTCTTGTAGAGTCCAGTAATAGGGTGGACTGTTTCCAGCTAAGAATACTACAGGAAGAATCCTTTTTTTATTTTTATTTTTTTTCCAGGGAGGACTTCTTGCCTTGCTTTCCACCCATATTGTTGATTAAAAATGTTGACAAGGTAAGGCTAGGTACAAAGCTTTATGCAACTTAGAGTCCTCATTCTAGGTTGACTAAATTCATTCATCAGTGTTCATCAGAGGCTGTTGATTGGCCACCGTGTTATCAACCTCAGTACACTGAGCCCACATTCGAGTCCTGATTGCTTCTTAGTTCCCAAGAGTGGATTTAAGAACCAGCCTTGTACATAACTGTCACAAGTAATTTGCTTTGAAAAAAGCCATATGGGCTACGTTTTTCTCTTTTCCAAATTAAGTTTAAAGAATGCAGACACTTTAAAAAATGTATAATAATATTGTGGGTTTTTTAGCATACTTACAGCATAATAAAAAATTAACTAAAAAAAAGTGTTGATATATCCTAATAATTTTAAGGTTGGTATGTAATAGCTGGAATAATTACTAAACAAATAAGATTCCCGAAAGCATTCCAAGGGGATAAAGGTGGGGGAGGCAAAATGTGTTATCTCCTTTTACCTAGACAGAAATGGGGACCCGGACCAAAAGGCATTAAGCAACTTAGTTCTCAGGATCACACAGTTTTAAAGTTCTAGGACTGATATTTTGATCCAGAGCCAAAGATTTCTTGAAACATAACAAGAACAATCCAGAAATTTTATTTTGAAAAGTTTCCAAATTCCCAAAGTTGATGATGGTGGTGAGCTGTTACCATCATTTCTCTACCTCAGCCTTCTTTTTCACAGTCTTTCTAGGTCTTGCCTCGTAAAGCCCATAAATTTTGACATAGGTGCAAGAAAGAATATTCTTTGAAGAAAGATTAGCTCTAGTCTCTAGCAAAGGTGTGATTAAAGACAGAAGAGTTGACTTTAAGTGTAACTGCCAGGCCAGTTGGTTAAGTTGCCTTTCCCTCCCATCACCTCTATCAGTGCCCCTTTTCTATAGCCCCTACTGATCCCAAAGTCTTAATCCTAATTTTTTGCTTCTTTCAGGTATGTGCCCTCTATTTCTTACTCTCAGACTATTGTTTACTAACTCTGCCCTAAGGAAGAAAAATCTATTTCTTAGTTGAAAGAGCACTCAGTTTGCAGTTGAGTCACATTGAATGTTGGTTAAATACTGGTTCTGCCACTTGTAACCTGCATTATTATTTTCTTGAGTCTGTTTCCACAGCTTGAAAATGAATTTGATACTACCAGAGCCATTAGGTTGTTAGGGAATTTCATGTGAATATCCTAGACCAGTTGTTCTCAAAGGGGTGGGAGTGGATTTCATCCCCCAGGGATATTTGGCAATGCCTAGAAATGTTTCTGATTGTCTCCAGGGGTGTGCTAATTATGTCTGGTGGGTAGAGCCCAGGTATGCTAGCTAAACATTCTGCAATATACAGGAGAGCTCCCTACAACAAAAAGTTCCTCACTCCAAAACATAGTAGTGCTGAAGATGAGAAACCTTGTCTTAAACCAATGTATAATAACGTCTAGTAGGTGAGTCTAGGATGATATGGATATTAATGAATAACCCCTTTTGACACCTCTCAGGTACATCTCAGATACATCATTTTTTTAAGAAAGGAGCTTTGGTGGTAGAGTGGTCTCTTAAAACTGAAACATCTTCAAATAAAGGAAATGAAAACTATGTAGTAGAATTACAGATTTAGGGTTAATCTTTCTGCACCTAGGACTGCGCCCCTCAGGCCCATTCCAGTGAGAAGAGCCCCCTTTTCATACCTCGCTTTCTCTTCTCTCTCTCCTTCTCCTCACCAGCCTCAGGGTGTATTACCCTAGAATATCATTTTGACATGCCTACTCCAGATGAGTTTGGAATTGTACATCTCACTTGCCATTGTCATCTTGCATTTTTATTTCATAAGAATACTGTTTTATTGCCACAGATCTCATTTGAGAGTAAATTGGACATAAAGTCTATTAACAGGCAACTCTTGACTGTTTCTGTATCTCAGGAAGATTATATTAAGGAAAATTATGTGCATATTTAGGTATTGTATATACCAGGATCTGGGTAGAGGAAGGGGGTGGACAGGAGTCAAGGGAGGGCTAGATTCTTTGTTTTTTGCTCCTGTAGGTTACAATCAAATAAATAACAAGTCATTTGTTTTAGTAGTTATTTCTTTAGATTTCTCTTCTCCTAAGCTAAATTTAAACCATCGTTTAGAAATCATCATCTCATAAGTACTTGGTCCAAAGAAATGAATTAGTCAACTGTTTCAAAGCTCCAACACAATGACAGTGACAATACCAGGTATCAAACAGTGAAAATAATTCTCCTGTGGGTGGGATTGCCAATGGTCTTAGCAGAGAGAGCTAAGTAGTCTGCCTGTGGTTGGTCTTCTGTAGAATTTGGCATATTAAATGGGAAGGTGAAACTTTTGCTTTTTCACAGTTTGGCAGTGGCCATCGACCTTTTGCTTCTTGAGACACTTTTAGGAACATTATCTCAGCCTTTCATTTTAATACAGCAAAATTCACTTTTATTAATCTTAGAGTGTGCAAGGCATTATATCAGGTGCTGTAGGTGGATACAAAGATGAGCATGCCCATCCCCTGCCCCCAAGGAGCCTGAAATCTAATAGGGAAGCAGGATGTAAACAACTTTCTAAGTACAGTACAGAAAGAAATGAACATTAAATCAATGCATAAGGGAGTACCCTTAATGAAAATCAGACAAAGACCCAGTTAATTCTAAAAAGGTTTAATGAAAGCCTTGCAGAAGAGGTAGCATTTGATTTTCATCTTAAAATGTGGAAGGGACTCTATTTTCATTGGGGAAGCTGGATTATATCAGCAGGTTATATCAAGCTAAGAAATGAGAGCCTAATAAACAGGGAGCCTCCACTGTTCTTATTAATTTGGTGAACATCAAGTAGATCTGTGTCTTTGAAGTGTAGGTTATATCAAGTACTGAAATGTAAGTGCAGTATTGAAATAGCAGATGAAAGGGCTGTTTAAGAACCAGCTTATGTTGTTCTTTGAATGCTATACTTAAAATTGTGAACAGGGAACAATCATTGCTGTTTTTCAGGAGAGCAGTGAAAGCTGCTGATCCATATTTTAGAAAAATAGCTCTGGCATCAGTATGAAAGGTGAACAGAGGGATGCCTGGATGCCTTAGTCGGTTAAGCGTCTGTCTTCGGCTCAGGTCATGATCCCATGGTCCTAGGATTGAGTCTCACTTTGGGCTCCTTGCTCAGCGAGGAGCCTGCTTCTCCCTGCTTTTGCATGCTCTCTGACAAATAAATAAATAATCTTTAAAAAAAAAAAAAAAAGGTGGACAGAAGTGAATATTTGGAAGCCAGGAAGCTTGGGAAGAGGTCATTACAATAGATCCATGGGTAAAGGAATGAGAGCCTGAACTCATTATTGAGGTGAAGATGGAAAAGAAGGGATAGATGATAAATAAAAAGAAAACAGCAAAAAACATTTAAAGGTAGATTTGCCAAATTTTGACAATTCTAGGGTGTAATTTTTTCACATTATAACTTTTTTGAAACCTGGCAGTATCTTACAAGTGATGGCATCTTACAGTTGTAATTGGCAGCATTTTTCATTCTTTTTTCTTAGTGGTACATAAAATATTGGTGCATCTTAAAATCTCTGGCTACTTTGACTTAATATAGGATACCAGGATTTGTGGCCAATTGGATGGTGAGGCTAAGTAGAAAAGGTGAATCAGAGACAGCTCTGAGTATTTTAGTTCAAGTAATGAGGTGGTGGTGCCATTAACTTAGGTAAGGAGTGCAGGAGGAGGAGCAAATGTGTGGAGGAGGCCAAGTTTGGGTTTGGGCATGTTATGATTGAGGCAGCTATAAGATCCTTACATGGAGTTGGCTCCAAGGCACAGATTACAGTAATACTGTTACCTTTTCTTTTCTTTCTCTTTTTTTCTTTTTTGAGGGATTGCTATAAACCCCTCTGTGTTTATATCTTTACAATATTAAATCTTAACGCCTGAACGAAAAGTATACTAAGATAAGCCACTGTCTTCAGAGACAGAAACCTATGCGCAGTTTAACTAAAGCGCTTACCTAAGGTCACACAGCTCAAGTGGCAGAGCTGGAGTTAGCCCCAGGTTTGTCTCTCAAAGCCCAAGCTCTGCTGCTTACTGAGATCCAGTTACAGAGGATTCTTAGGAGTTGTCATAAAAAAGATGTTAATATCATGTGATACATGAGATTAAGAGAGAAAATAGAACTATGTCAGGTAAGATGGCCCAGGAAAAAAACATTAAAGAAAGCAGCTGTACCATCTCTGGTATTTTGACTGTAAGCATCTCACTCTGATTGTCTTTTCATCATACCTACTCTCCAGCATTACTTCAGCCTTATCAAGACCAATTCGTTGACTCTGTGAATATCACTTTTTCACTGTCATCATTACCATTCATATACTCATGTTCCTTGTTAGCCATGGTCATTTATTATCATCAGTCCCTTGTCTCTCTCTTTCTCTTTGGCAAAAATCCAACTCTGGGTAAACCCAACTACTTATTTGCTTCCTGCCTGAAGCTGAACAGGTAAAAATTGGTAAGAAAAATACACACCTGTGTTAATTGGGTTTTGTTTATAGTAAAAATCACAGATATCAAATAGGAACTCAAAAATGTTTGACAATCCTACTGTATGTAAATTACTAGTAAATTTACTAGTAAATAGCTGCTGTATTCTATTTTCTCAAGTTGATATCCCTTCCCACTTCTCACTTTCAGCTGCTAACCTTACCTCATATTAAGGATAAAATATAAGCAATTGGAATAGTTAGAACATGAGTTCTCTCATTTTTCCATCAACAGATCTTCTAACCCCTTTGCATTTGTTCTCAGCCTCTTGGCCTTCCCTTTTGTTACAATGAAAGATGGATCCTCAAGCCTGTAAAAGCCAAAACCTCTGCTTTGTGCTTTGGATTTCATTCCCTCTTGATTTCTTAGGGATTTTGCTGCCTATGGCTCTAATCTCTCCTTTTCTTCCTCCATCATTAACATCCCTCTTTACTGTATCATTCTTTTTGGCATCTCTTACCATGGTCTTAATTCTTATGCTGACTTCTTTACAGCGAAACACAAAGGAGTTGTCTGTATTTCTCTGTTGTCACTTACCCTTTCTCTGCCTCTCTCAACCTTCAATCAAGTTTCCATTCTTACCATTTACTGAAACAGCGCTTGTCAGTAACAGATCACAATGACTTCCATGTAATGAAATCCCATAGTCATTTCTCTGTCCATATCAAGCTCATACTCTTCTTTTCCTCCCTCCCTCCCTCCCTCCCTCCCTCCCTCCCT
>NC_048224.1:112471875-112516578 GCF_002007445.2 Ailuropoda melanoleuca | reverse complement strand
TCCCTCCCTTCCTTCCTTCCTTCCCTCCTTCCCTCCCTCCCTCCCTCCTTCTAGGGGTGGGGGTTGCAGGGGCAGAGGGAAAGGGGGAGAGAGAATCTTAAGCAGGCTCCATGCCCAGTGAGGAGCCTGACTCGAGGCTTGATCTCACAACCCTGAGATCATGACCTGAGCTGAAATTGAGAGTCTGGTGCTTAGCCAACTGAGCCACCCAGGTGCCCCAAACTCATTCTGTTATTATTTGACATGCTTGGCTGCTTTCTTCCTCTTGAAAATCTCTTTTCTTGGCTTCTGTAAGACCTCCTCCAGCACAGGCCCCTCCTTCTTAGGTCCCTTTGCTGGTTGCTCCTCCTTTTCCTTCCTCTGCTTGCTGGAATGCCTTGTCTCTAGCTACTCTGCCCATGGAGGAATCTCCTCCAGTCCTGTTGGTATAATGCCATCATTTTTTATGTCAGTGATTCTCAGACCCTGCCTTATCCATTTAAAAGTCCACCTGGCAGCACAGATTTTATATGCCCAAAACAGAATTCTTAATTTCTACCACATGTGAGACCCCTTTCTCCATCTTTCTCACCTTAGTTAATGATAGCACCAACCAATGAGTTATCCAAAACCATTTTTTAGATTGGGGAGATACTTAACCTTTGTTGTGGAAGCAATTACGTGGACAATACTGATTGCCTTTAAATGTGCTGCTAATGAGGGAAGCCTATAAGAGGTAGAAGAGCGTCTTGAATCTTTTTAAATGTGCACAGTTTTATGTTTTGACCATTGGCTTTCATCCATGTTAGAGGAGTTCATGACTTAAAAAAAAGAAATTAAATCACTACCCTAAAAGTTCAAGGAGATAACTTTTCTTTCTTTAGTTGAATTTCNGTTCAAGGAGATAACTTTTCTTTCTTTAGTTGAATTTCTCAGTTTAGGGGTACACATACTGATAGGAGTATTGTAGGAATTCAGGGTGTGTGTGTGTGTGTGTGTGTGTTGCAGGAATCTATAGGATAGATAAGGCAGTATCTTTCTGGTACTTAGCTTGAGAAGTTTTTTGTTCTTAAAACATTTCATGACTTTAAAGATGAAATGAAAACACCCGCAAATATATAATAGTGAACTTGGACAAACCACATGACTTTAGGAAAAAACAGAACCTGTAAAGGAAATTTAGACTTGTCTGCCTCTTGAGACTCTGACCAGGAATACCTTCTAGATAAGCATTCACTCCTTGCTGTAGGTAGGAGCACTTGGAAGAAGAGTATGAGAAGCTGTCTTTCATGGTCTTATTCATTTATTCACTCAAATTAGTTGAACTGAATGAATTAGAATTGGTTTCTCCAAGAGGAAGTCTAAAGGCATGCTGAATCATCTTTTCTGTTTAGTTTTCATATGTCAATGTTCATAATCAAGAGAGCATCTCAGTGTTTGGAAAATCAGACTAAGACCAAAGAGTTCTTTTTTTTTTTTTTTTTTTAAAGATTTTATTTATTTATTTGACAGAAATAGAGACAGCCAGTGAGAGAGGGAACACAAGCAGGGGGAGTGGGAGAGGAAGAAGCAGGCTCACAGCAGAGGAGCCCGGTGGGGCTCGATCCCATAACGCCGGGATCACGCCCTGAGCCGAAGGCAGACGCCTAACCGCTGTGCCACCCAGGCGCCCCTAGACCAAAGAGTTCTTTACAGTGAAACTTAAAATGATTTTCTGCCTGTCATGGATCACCATACATCTGTGATTTCTTTGAAGGTAGAGACCCCTTTCGAATTAATGATACTCACTATCTTTCCGAGGCAGACGCAGAGTAAGTAACACAAGTGTTTTCTCTGCAGAAAGTGGTTTGTGGTAGTTCTGTCTCTTCTCCTTCTACTTTCTCTGTTCCCTCTTAATCTTCTGATCTCTAGTGAGGAAGGACTCTAAAATGGTATTTTTATTATTATTAGAGCAGGAAAATATTGAAAATGTTACACAGTGTTTTGAGTCCCACAGTAATATTACCTTGCGAATCAAGTGAAAGCCTAAGCATTTCCATGTCATTTCGGTTTTTATTTAAAAATTTTTGCTACTTGAAGAATACTAAGTTATTATTCCCTCTGGCAGTTCCTTAACTAATTAGTGTTAAATACTGTCTTTTTTTTTAATTAAAGATTTTATTTATTTATTCAACAGAGATAGAGACAGCCAACGAGAGAGGGAACACAAGCAGGGGGAGTGGGAGAGGAAGAAGCAGGCTCATAGCGGAAGAGCCTGATGTGGGGCTCGATCCCAGGACTCCGGGATCACGCCCTGAGCCGAAGGCAGCCGCTTAACCGCTGTGCCACCCAGGCGCCCCTAAATACTGTCTTGATAGCAATTACTTAATCCAACAAGTTTTTGTTGAGTACCTATTGTGTACTAGGCAGTCTTCTAGGCATTAGAGATTTAGGAATGAATGAGATGAAGGAAGTTTTTGCTCTCATGCAGCTTCCTTTCTAATAGGAGAGATAGACATTAAATGTGTAAACAAACATCAGATAGAAAACTAAAGTAACTTCTTTCTTCTATTTTCTGTCTTATAAAACAATTATATACGGTCAAAACACCTCATTAATCCTGACCGAGCCACTGAATTTCTTCACAATTTGGTTTCCTTATTTGTGAGGTATGTTTACTGTGTTTACCTCACAGGACTATTTAAAACAAAACAGAAACACAGAGAGAGAAAGTACATGTGAAAGCCGTTTGTAAAATATAAGACTATATAAATGTAAAGTATTAGTATTTGTGCTTGTTTAAATGGAGTCAAAGATTTGTTTATTTAATGTATGTCAGTATTTCTGTCAGCATTGTTTGCTGTTTAAATTATAAACCAGTGTTTTTATGAATCCTGGATAATTTCCTCTTAAAACACCTACTCTGCTGTACTATAGAGAAACTATTTGTTTGCTCTAAACTAAACCTATTGGGATTCTAGTTATGACTGTTGCCCTGTACTAAAAGTAATGTTTCTTTTTTCAAAGGTACGTCAGCCTGTCATATGCATCAACAACCATGTATTTTGTTCAATTTGTATTGATTTGTGGTTGAAGAATAATAGCCAGTGTCCAGCTTGCAGAGTCCCCATCACGCCTGAAAATCCTTGCAAAGAGATTATTGGTAAGGGCCTGTTTTATAAACACATAGAAACAGATTTGAATCACTCTCTAAATAGTGTATATTTGGAGAAAGACTAAAATAGACAATTTTCACTGATGTCATTTTGCCACTGTCATACTGGATGGATTGGTCATTTGTATAATCTGTAAGTGAACACATGAGGGGCACGAGCCACTGTGAGAAATCTTAGAGCCTTGTGGAACTAACATTATGGTGGAGGCTATGCATATGGACCAAAATATTAATGGCTTAAAGCAGCAGATGCTAAAGGTCAAAAGAGGCCCATAGAGTTCAGGCAAGGAGGTTCAGCTGGGAATATCAAGAAAGGTTTCATAAAGCAGTTGGCCTTAAGAGATTTAAGGATGGATAAAATTTCAACTGGTAAAGATTAGGGAGGGCATTTCATACAGAGTAAATAGCATGAACTAAGGATTAGAAATAGGAAAACACAAAGCATGTTTTTAGAAATGATTAGTAGTTTAGTTTGGGTCTGAGTACTGAAATAAGACTGAAAAGGTAAATTGAGACTTTAGTGCAGAGAATCTTGAGTAATAAACTAATTCAGGGACTTGGTCTGTAGGTGAGAAGAAAAGTAAAGTGAGCTGATGGTTTTGAACACAGGAGTGGCAAGATCCAAAATGTGCTTGAGGAATATTACTTGGGTGATGGTATGTAAGTTGGGTTGAAGGGGAGAGACACAATGTGAGTAGGTCAGGTAGGAGGCTCTAGCCCAGTTAAGGGAGAACTGAGTCTGGTTTAAGGATAAAAAAGAACATTCATTCAGTGCCATACCAGTGTGGGTAAAAGGGAAATAAAACTTGAACTAGACGATCCTTGAAAAATTAAACATTTAAAGAGCTTTTTTTAGTGTTTGGATTTTATTCTGCTCATATAAGTTATTATTCTTAGATTGCATAAATGAAAATGATTTTGACTTCTTTCTGCTTTAGGAAAAATTGAAAGTGACTCTGTCATTAGTTATGTATAGAAAACACTTTTCAGAAAACATAAGAAGTCATTGTAATAATCCCAATTTAGGGAAAATGGGCTTAAGTAAGATTTTTATGGTAGAAATGGAAAGGAAGATATATACTAGAACAAAAGAAGAACTAGTAGGACTTCAGAACTAAGAAATCTGAAGGAGGAATCAGATTATTCCAAGGTTTCTTTCTTGGTACTTGGGTGAAATCTGGTAGAGGAATATTTTTCTGTTGTGAACTTTGATGATTAAAATAATTTGAAAGTGTTTTCCCTAGCTTCTCTTCACATCCTTTCTCCTGCCTTTATTCATTCATATCTAAGTGATATTTCATAAGTTCTCTCAAGTAAAATAGTTCATTCATCCTTGTATTTGGATAGAATATCCTGAAAAAGAACATCTGTAAAATACCTTTGCTGTCATGATACTAATAAGTACAAAGAAAGTTACCACAGTGTATGTGAAGAGCTCTCAGGAAGAATTCATTTTGAGTGTTTTTGTATCGAGTTTTGGGCATACAGTTAATGCTGTGATTCATAATGTATTGTAACTGGACTGTTAGATTCAGTAAAAATATGTGTTAATCTTTTCATTTGTTTTACCAGTAACGAGGTATGTTTGAATACCTTAGTTATAATAATATATATATGATAATATGAACTCATGATATATATAGATAAACATACTGGATAATTATTTATGTGAAATTTGATAATATGGATAATACATTACTTACATAATTATTGGTTAAATATAAATATAATCATTGGTTTTATTATACCTGAACAGTTGTCTGGTATTCAAATTTTACAGTAGTCCAAATGTGATAATTAACAAAATATAGCCTTTGCCTTCATTGAGTTTACTATAATAAGATACACAGGTAAGTAAACGCCCATGATATTTTACTGAAGGTATTTCTTATGGTGTTATTTGGTATTTATCTTTTCTCAAGATTGAGATAGAGAAAGGCCTAGGTGGCAGCCCCAAGTATGTATATAGGGATAGGGTAGAAATTAAGCTGGAGAAGTATATAAAACGATAAGAAAATCATTTATCTTTGTTTTCATACTGCCTAAATCGGAATGAAATTTGGATTTTTTTTTTCTCCTTTTAGGGGGAACAAGTGAAAGTGAACCTATGCTAAGCCATACAGTCAGGAAGCACCTTCGGAAAACTAGACTTGAGTTACTCCACAAAGAGTATGAGGTAAATAATAATTATAATTTAAAATGAGGACAGCATTGAATTCAAGCTATAACTGAGCTCTCTCGGTCTCTGGACTTGTTAACATCCAATAAAATCTTATTTTAAATGCCATTTGAAAAATACCTTATTTGAGGGGCGTCCGGCTGGCTCAGTCAGTAGATTATGTGACTCTTGATCTCAGGGTTGTGAATTCAAGCCCAGTGTTGGGTGTGGAGCCTGTTTAATATCTTATTTGATAATTTTTTTCTTTTTTCCTTTTCTATTTCAAATAAAAGACAGGAACAAATGTGAGCATTTTTTTTCCTTTTTTTAATTTCAAATTTGTCCTCAACAGACGCATCATTTTGTAAGTTTGCTCTCAGTTTGGGAGAGAAAAGAAACCCTCTTGTGAAAGTCAGTCTTCCAGTCCCTACAGGGCATTATGAATGCTCTAGTAAACAGTGGCTGTAAAAGTCATTCCATTTTGTTTGTCTATAAATTCCCTGGTATTTCTATGCCTGATTAGTTTTCATAAAATAAATATACCCATGTCAACTACCAGCAAAGAGATTTTGGTATGAGATATGCTATTTTCCTTTTTTTTTTTTTTCGGTCTTTTGTTTTTTAATGAAAATTGTGTCTATTTGGGGCAACAGGGTGGCTCAGTTGGTTAAGTGTCTGACTTTGGCTCAGGTCATGATCTCAGGGTCTTGGGATGGAGCCCCATATAGGGCTCCCTGCTTAATGGGGAGTCTGCTTGTCCTTCTCCCTCTGCCCCTCCCACCGCTCGTGCTCGAGCTCTTTCTTTCTCTATCTCAAATAATAAATGAAATCTTTTTAAAAATTTAAAAACTTGCACATATTTAAGGGGCACAACATGATGTTTTGGTATACATATCCATGGTGAATGATTGTGTCACTCAAGCTAACTAACATAGCCATCTCCTCACATCCTTTTATTTTTGTGGTGAGAGCACCTGAAATCTACTCTGCTAGCAAAGTCCAGTATTCAAGACAGTATTAGCTGTAGTCATCATGTTGTACATGAGATCTCTAGACTTATTTAGCCTACATAACTACAACATTGTACATATTGACCCATCTCCTTTCTCCCACCTCCCCATTTCCCCTACCTCCCCACCCTGGGTAACCACTATTTAAGTCTGCTTACATGTATCCAGTTTTTTTTAGATTCCACGTATAAGTGAGATCATGCACTACTTTTCTTTCTTGTGAAGGTGATTTGACACAGTGATGGAAATTTTCCAAATTCGTTTCATGCTAATGGACTATGTATGTTTTTGGGTTTTTGTTTTTTTTTAAGATTTTATGTATTTATTTATTTATTTATTTGACAGAGCATGCATGCACAAACAGGGGGTATGGGAGAGGGAGAAGCAGGACTTCAGTCCCAGGACCCTGGAATCATGACCGGAGCTGAAATCAGATGCTTAACTGACTGAGGCACCCAGGCACCCTGGAATATGTATGGTTTCAAGTAGTAGCCATTAAGCCCAGTTGTTATTTTATATTGACTAAAGAGGGGATATTATTAATCCTTACTTTAACACAGAATATTTTTAAGTTAAAATATATGCATGGAAACTGCTTCAGTTGCCTCAAAAATATTTTGAAATAGAGTGGGGCATAAAAAAATGATTGAATAAATGTTCGTTCATATATGTTCTTCTATTCATATTTGTTTATTCATTTTTTTTTTTTTAAAGATTTTATTTATTTATTCGACAGAGATAGAGACAGCCAGTGAGAGAGGGAACACAAGCAGGGGGGAGTGGGAGAGGAAGAAGCAGGCTCCTAGCGGAGGAGCCTGATGTGGGGCTCGATCCCACAACGCCGGGATCACGCCCTGAGCCGAAGGCAGACGCTTAACCGCTGTGCCACCCAGGCGCCCCCATATTTGTTTATTCATTAATATATTAATTCCAACAAAAAACTTACTTGTTTTATAATGCTATTTAACTTGATGTGTACTGTAATTTAAAATATAAATAGTACTGTCTATGTTAACTCTAAAATGTATTCTTACATACTTAATATTTATCATGCTTAGGTAATAATCAGAATAATCCTTTAAATGTTCACTGATACATTGAGTTTATTTTCTAACAACAGAATTTCTAACAATCTTAGTTTAAGATGAAATATCTATTACAGATTAATAAATGGTATCACAAAAAAAAGTTCTAGACCAAATGTTTAGTAATTGGATTTAAGAGAGTAAGCAGTTCCAAATGGGGAAAACTAATACTTTACATAGTCGCAGTGGTAATTGAAGAACCAGAATGTAGAAAAGTTAAAAGTAAAACTAAAAATTAGCTACATGTATTCTGAATGGAAAGTGGAAGGACATGGTATAGGGTTACACTCCTACTTCAAATGCAGAAGCAAAAATGTAACTATCAAACAAAACTATTATGACCTTGATCAACACTGTTTTTTTTTTAATTCCCCTCACTAAAGCAGTTAAACATGCCTAAGAATTTTCTTCTGCATAATCTACTTCCTTGTTGAATTCACGTGACTTGTCTTGTTTTCTGCATCTCTTCAATAAAATAAAAGATTTGACTTTTTTTTTTTTAAGTAGACTCCACGCCCAGCATGGAGCCCAGTGCGGGACTTTAAACTCATGACCTTGAGATCAAGACCTGGGCTAAGATCAAGAGTTGGATGCTCAGCCAACTGAGCCACCCAGGCACCCCAATATTTTTATTTTATTTTTTTATTTTATTTTTTTTTTTNGATTTTATTTATTTATTTGACAGAGATAGAGACAGCCAGCGAGAGAGGGAACACAAGCAGGGGGAGTGGGAGAGGAAGAAGCAGGCTCATAGCAGAGGAGCCTGATGTGGGGCTCGATCCCATAACGCTGGGATCACGCCCTGAGCCAAAGGCAGAGGCTTAACCGCTGTGCCACCCAGGCGCCCCAACATTTTTATTTTTTTAACCACAAATTATCACTGAATTAAAATGAAAGCAGTGGAAATGCCAGCTTTTATCAGAGTCAAATACATTTTGAGAATTTTAACTGTATGTGACTTTCTGCCTACAAAACTATTCTGAGGCATAATGAATCTGTATACCTGCAGAATTTTGAGTATAAAATTTAAAAACACATTGACCTCAATTTAGCATACATATGTGTTTAGTATCTGTGTCTATCTAATGGCCATGCAATTCTTTTTCAGGATGAAATAGATTGTCTGCAGAAAGAAGTAGAAGACCTTAAAAGTAAAAATCTCAGCTTGGAGTCACAAATCAAGACTATTCTGGATCCTCTAACCTTGATGCAAGGCAACCAAAATGAAGAAAAACATCCAGTTGCAGATAATCCGAGTAAAATTGACCCAGAAACTGTAGCAGAGTGGAAGAAAAAACTTAGAACAGCTAATGAAATCTATGAAAAAGTAAAAGATGATGTGGATAAGTTAAAGGAAGTAAGTTGTGGTTGTTTTTAAAATTCTGTACTTGAAGTACCTTTAAAAGTAAAAATAGTATGGTAACTAACATAACATAATAAAAAATAAAATAAAAGGAAGAATAGCCATAATATCTTCACTCATCAGAAGATTTTGGGGGAAGGACAAAAATCTCTGGACAAGCATTTATAAGCAATACAACTTTTTTCTTCTTAAATGTCATTAGCTGCCAAGAAATATCAGGTCGTTCCATTTGTGACCATAATTGGAGACTGTAGTGCTTCTATATGAGTTTGCATCTTCTTGTAGAAGAGTGACATCAGTTTAAAGGATGTGTTTCTATTTCCCCTCTTTGTGGTTTGCCTTAATTTTTTTCTTAAGCTTATGTCAGTGACTGCCCTATATGCATAAAAACAAACATGTATCCAATTCCCTACCTATAAAATGGAAAGCTTGGAATATATCTTTTCTAGTACTATCATTCTCTGATTTTTAAGATTGTAAGTAGTTAAAAGACTTAATGACTAATTCCAAGGAAGCTTTGAATAGATGCTTTAGAATACTCCATGCAAAAAAGCATTGTAGCTTATGAGGTGAGTTCTTTTTTTTTTTTTTTTTTTTAAGATTTTATTTATTTATTTGACAGAGAGAGACAGCCAGTGAGAGAGGGAACACAAGCAGGGGGAGTGGGAGAGGAAGAAGCAGGCTCCCAGCGGAGGAGCCTGACGTGGGGCTCGATCCCAGAACGCCAGGATCATGCCCTGAACCAAAGGCAGACGCTTAATGACTGAGCCACCCAGGTGCCCCTGAGTTCTTTTTTTTTTTTTCCAATTATTCTTCTTTTCATCCAACAAGATAAAGCATAGGTGGAAAAGGCAAACCTCTAGGATTTTTCAGTCCAGGAAAAGAGATGAGATCCAGTATGAGAGGTTGTTAAATCAAGTGCTGTAGAGTTTTGTTGGCCAGAGGGACCAGCCTTTGGCTTTCATTTCAAGTTTAAAAACGGTAGATTCCTGGGGCGCCTGGGTGGCTCAGTCGTTAAGCGTCTGCCTTCGGCTCAGGGCGTGATCCCGGAGTTCTGGGATCGAGCCCCACGTCAGGCTCTTCCGCTGGGAGCCTGTTTCTTCCTCTCCCACTCCCTGCTTATGTTCCCTCTCTCGCTGGCTGTCTCTATCTCTGTCGAATAAATAAATAAAATCTTTAAAAAAAAACAAAAACAAAAAAACAGTAGAGTCCTGCTGTGCTGAATGGTGATGGTTTTGTGGTATCCATGTCCACAACCGCCCATTTAACCTGTCTGCATTCCCTTAAAATATCGTTAGTGTGTTGAATTATTGAATCCTGCCTCCTTGAAATTATTAATGAGCTCCTTAAAGAAATACCACAACATACTGACCCTCAGATCCTCAGTGAGGCTAAGTAGCTTAGAAGTCTGCAACTTAGTGTAAATACTAAGCCATCTTCACATATCTACCTATAAGATAAATGTTGTTTGAGTTCAGGAAAGAAGGGAATTTAGTGCTTTCAGAGAAAAAAGAAACTACAGATATAATTGCACTGAGTTTGTTACAAGTTTAGAGGAAGTATGTAGTTTCTTTGGGTATTGAAGGACATTAGCCTGTTGGTTTGTCCAGGAAGAGGATATGAAAAGCAAAGACAGCTGGAAATTTACAGTATTTATTAATCTACTATGTCCCTTTTAATTTCCCTTCCTCTTCTTGAGCTATCATTAAGTTCTACATGGTCTCGTTTATAGTTATTAAAACTGCATCTAAATTTTTGGTAATAAATGCTTCTTTGAAGATGAGGATTGGTATGAGAACATTACTCTGGGCTTGTAAAAGTGGTGTGGGGGTATGTGAAAGAAAAGTACATAAAACAGTTTTTCTTTGCTCTTTTAAAGGTCACATGTTGAATTCAATCCCAGAGCTACACTGAGACCTCAGAATTATTTGGAATATTTAATAAGCCCATTTTGGATTCCTAGTGGTGGTATTAGGTAGTACTAGGCAATAAATTGTGGCACAAGTGAATTAAAAAACGTGGAAGCAAAATTTGAATGTGAGGTAAAAAATAATAACATACTATAAATCAAATACAGGAGTACAAAAGATTCAGACTACATAGCATGAGTGAAATGGACTTGTTTTCTGATGAGTTTTGAAACCATCATGAGGCCAGTATCATTACTGAATTAGTATTGCAAATGCAAAATAGTTATCTGAAGTCCTCATTACTCTTTTAGGTGCAACAAATGGGCAGAACTTTGCCCTTGGTAATCTTGACCCACTCAACCAAAAATACCTCTGATAGTTGAAAAAAAGAAAGAAAAGAAAATACCTCTGATACTTAAGGAACCAGCCAGCCCATAATGAGGATATTAGAGAGCCACAGGACTGGTGAAAGACCTTGAAATGTAGCGATACCATATGGAAGGGATGGGGAAAAGAAATCAAATGAGTCTCTAATTTAAGCTTGTCATCATCATCAAAAAGCATTCGCTAAGTGCCTCCTCTTATGGTGCTGTGTTTGAGAGCTTAATTCATTGTCTGTTTGTATGAGGAAGTAGATGACTTTCCTTATATCTTCAGAGGGGCAGTAATAGTATTTATCAGTCACTTAAAGAATTAACCCTCCACAGTACTGGTTGGTTTGCAACCATGAGGATAAGCAGCTGTTTAAGAGCCCAAAAGAACCTTGATGAGTGTAAGTACAAGAGCCAACCAGGCTTTATGCCAAGAAGAATGTTTTTTTGCCCCTCGTCTCTTGTCATCCTCTAGGGGTATTTGTGTGGGGGTGGATGAGCAATATAGTCAGAAGTTCTGGAAATTAGTCAAAAACATTGGTCAAATTTTTGAAATATGTTTTTAAGTCTTTCAGTTTAAGCCTTTTTGTTAACAGTAGTTTTTGTGACCCATTCACTTTAAAATGTTGTAAATGTCAATGTTCTAGTCAAAGACATTTCTCTTGCCAAGTTAGTGAGATTGGTTTCTAGGCTAGGGAGTGTTATTCTTTGGGACTAAAAAATGCCATTACTGAGGAATTTAAATGGCTTTTAAGAAGACTCTAGAATTGAGGCACACTACTTTTTGTCCAGAATCAATATGCAACTTCTAATTTTCTAGCAATTAATGTTTTGTTAAACAATTTTTAGGTATCAGACAATTCAAAAAGAAAGTCGTAGTTTGGATTTTTTTTTAATCAAAAGAGAATCCTTACAATTTATTAGAAAATATTGACCCAATTTTGAGAGTCCCAGAAGTTGTGAGCCAAGGCATTGGGGAAAGACTTTTGAAGAAAGAAAGCAAGTGGTTTAATTATATTAGATTTGTTACCACTAAAAAGCTATTTTTAAGTAGCAACCAAAAAATCAATCTCATAGCTCATAATTCATGAGAATTAACTCTTAGCATTAGTTTTGCAAATAATTGCATATAGTATATAGTATAATGCTTAGAATTATTCAGTTATGTGAAAAAGGAAAAAATTTATATTTACCATTAGTATAGTCCCTTAATGACTCTAAGCTAACTAACATAGCTCTGTTTATTTCCCTGGATAGGAGAATTGCAAAGTGCTTGGGGAATATGGATTAAAAATGCTTGGTTGTGTTCACGGTTTCACAAGTCATTCCCAGTGGTGATTTTAAGTTTCTGAAGGCCATGTTCTAGTGTTAAATTTTCTGATATCACTCTAAAAAATACAGATGGCTCGTGACATAGTTTTTACAAGGCACTTGTTTTAGCTCGTGCTTAATTATTTTCAACTCTTTTTTAAAGGCAAATAAAAAATTGAAATTGGAAAATGGTGGCCTGGTGAGGGAGAATTTACGACTGAAGGCTGAAGTTGATAACAGATCACCCCAGAAGTATGTATTTTGCTTATAAAGCAATGTTTCAGATTATGTCAGTGTTTTAGAATAAGCTATTATTGTATGTGTTTTTCATTTGACTCTTTTCATTGAAATATGTAGATTTAAATAGAATGTCTTGCCTCTAAAAGTCAAGTGTATATTTACGTTATTGGTGAGATCTTTGTGTCATTTAAGGCTAATTTTGAAGAAAGGATTTCATCGTTATCCTTTTTCCTTACCTGATTAGCGAGAGGATTGTTTTACGTGACCTAAGACAGGAGAACATTCACTTGGTTTTATATATAACTGTTTAATAGTACTAACAGAGAGTAGGGTGATTAACATAATGCCCTTTAGATATTCTCTGAAATAACCTTAATAGTAGTTAACATGCGTATAGTCCTTTCTCTTTGCCAGGTACAGCGACCTGTGATGTACTATTAGTGTTCTCCATTTACAGATGAGACAGAGGCATAGAGAGATTAAATTAATTTGTCTAATCTGCACAGCTAGTAAGTGGTGGAAATAGGATTTGAACCCACATAGTCCAGCCCCAGAGTCCATGCTGTATTACCTTACACAGAGAACCATTACACTAAATTAATCATTATACTAGAAAGCATATCTGAAATAGAACTTAAGGCATTATTTGTTGAATTCTAGACTGATTTTAATTATATAATTAAGTGAATCTGTTCTTCCTTTGTGATGGGATAGTTTTCATTCCATTTCAAGTAAGAGAGTCCAAGTATTGACCTGTTTAATAGTTTGTTTAAAATTATAAGAAACAATTGAGAGTTGAGAGTTAAAGATGGAGAAGAGATGGGAGATAGCACTTGAAGTTTTTCTTCTTCAGGGGGAAAAAAAGACAAGCAGAGAATATGGCCCTCAATCCCTCTTTGAGGGGTTGGCGTATCAGAACTCCACACTTTCCTTCTGTAATTACTAGACTTCATTTCTTCCTACTGGAAAAAGGCAAGGCAGACATAAGCAACCAGTGGAAATTTATCCTACCAGAAGTAGCTCTCTGCTTATCATATGAAAAGCGAAAACATTGCCTTTAGTAAAACCAAGTGCAGTATCAGGAAATGGTAGAAGTAAACCATAATTACTCAAAGCAGAGATAACTAACCAATAGAGAAAGAAGCATAGCTTTTACTTTTAAGTAGTTCCTTCCCCTGTGCTTTCCAACCTCATTTTTCTTTCACTTCAGATAATGTTGTACTTTGACAAATTAGTGAAATAAGCTTAGGAAATGTTGCTGTTATGTGGTGGTTTGAATCCTGCTCCTCTCATTTATTGGCACCTCGCCTTGCCAGTCAGAGTAATGCTTGTCCATTAGCTGCATTTCCCACAGTGTGCTGAATGGAACTAAAGCTATTTTGTCTGCAGCATTTATTTCTTGAAAAGTTGCCCACCAGATTCCATATTTAATGCCAGCCACCAGGATGTGTTTTTAAATATCCACGGCTCCAACCTGATAAGTAACAGAAGAATCTTACCTGAAGAAACCTGGCCTCTGTCTATTCTAACAAGCAGCCACACTTCTGAATCCCATATAACTTTAGGACTTGCTATCTCTAACTTCCATTCCTTCCCTTCAGGGGAAGGGAACAGTTTCACTTAAAAAACGATTTGAACTGACCCCTATTCCAGATCATTTTGCAACGCATTGAGGTATTAAATGCATTGCATTTGATTTATAGCCTTGTTTACTCTGCATCACCAAACCCTAGTGGGATTCGGAGAGAAGCTGACCACAGCTGAAAATACCCAGATCGGGTTTACCTGAGGAGAGCTACTGTTTGTATTGAAAAAACACGAAATTTCAAGAGTTTAAAAGTAAATGCAAGCAAATACAACCATCTGTTCCATTTTGTTCGCTTGATTAGGAAATGCCTTACCAATTATTTTTCTTGTCTACTTGGTTAGGTGTCAAGGTATCCTTTTTATACACATAGCTTTTGTTTCGATGCATCCTTCAAATTGCGCAGACATATTCTACAAATCATGCAGAGGAGAGAGCTTTAAAATTTAGATACTAGAGAGGAAAAAATTTAGAAAAGTATAATTGTCAGCTTGGGCTATCATAGCAAAATACTGTAGATGGAGTGGCTTACACATTGAATATTTCCTTTCTCACAGTTCTGGAGGCTAGACATCCCAGATCAAGGTTCAGCAGTTTTAGTCTCTGGCACGGGCTCTGTTCTTGACTTGCAGACAGCTACCTTCTCACTGTGTCTTCACATGTCTGAAAGAGAGTTTGGTCTCTCTTCCTCTTTTTTTTTTTTTTTTTTTGTTTTGGAGAGGGAAATAGAGGAAGGTGAGGTAAGGGCAGAAGGAGAGGGAGAGATAAAATCTTAAGCAGGCTGCACGCCCACACCCAGCACAGGGCTTGATCTCACGACCCTGAGATCATGACCTGAGCTGAACTCAAGAGTCAGATGCTTATCCGGCTGAGCCACCCAGGTGTCCCTTTTATTCCTCTTCTTATAAGGACACCAGTTCAGACTAAGGCCTCATCTTTATGATCTCATTTAACCTTAATTACTCGTAAAACTCTTATCTCTTTGTATAGTCAGACTTAGGGTTAGGGCTTCAGCATGTGAATTTGGCTGTGGGTGGCAAATACAGTACAGTCATAGCAGAAGGTATTTCTTTTCAAGATACTCAAATAATACTGTTGCCCCCAAACTAGACTAACATATGGTGTGGACAAGGTGACTTCAACATTTACAATTGGTCTCAAGTACATAGTACTGTATAAAGTAATGTATTTTATAATACTTTAAAAACAGTGCTATAACCTTTTAAAATGAAAATCTGGGTTATGATTTATCTCCTCTGTTGCTGTTTTTCTATTCTGTTTCCATCCATTATATCTAGTCTTAAAGTGTGCCTGAATAATTTTCCTTTCTCAACTTTCACCTGAAAGCCTTTTTGAGCAGTATGGCAGATATTCTACTAAGCCTGTTCTTCCAGGTTTCAATAATATCCATTCTGTTCCTTGTCAAAAATTCATTGTCCTAACATCTAAACTGGTGGTCTAGAAAATGTGATCTTTTTCTTTGATTTCATATAGCTACTTCCTGAATTTTTCTTCTCTTCTAAAATAGTTTATTTCACTTAGGGAAAACCATTTGTTTGTCCTTTCAGCTTTCTTGAACATGGATTCCTAAGAGATTCATAACTCCAGAGGTAATGATGTGTCCTTTAGTTTATAAGGCTGATAATTTGAAGAAAAATTAACTCTCCCAGCCAGCCTGGGAGTACTGAATGTTTATTTACTTAACACTGTACAAGGTGCATTGAACTACATAAAATAAATATTCTTCCTGACCCCTAAAGTAGGTTAGGTTCCCTTGCTATAATTTCTCTCACTACTTTGTACTTTCCCTTCATAGCACGTATCATAATTGCTAGTAGTTAATATTTTGTACAACTATCTGTTTCATGGCTTTCTTCTGTCTGAGCCAGGACTATAGCTGTATTCACTGTTGTAGCCACTGCGTTTTATAGAGTTCTGGCTCATATTCCGCTCCTATTATATATTTGTTGAGTAAATAGATGATAAACATAGCTTTTTTTTTTAAAGATTTTATTTATTTGTTTATTTGACAGAGAGCACGTACGCACAAACAGGCAGAGCAGCAGGCAGAGGGAGAGGGAGAAGCGGGCTCCCCGCAGAGCAGAGAGCCTGATGCGGGGCTCGATCCCAGGACGCCGGGATCATGACCCGAGGTGAAGGCAGATGCCTAACCAACTGAGCCACCCAGGCAGCCTGATAAACATAGCTCTTAAGACAAGGAGGGAACAGACAAATGCCGAATGTGGTACACTTTATGGAAAGGTGGTGGTATATGCAGCTGATGAGTCACAAACTCTACCTCTGAAACTAATAATACAGTATATTAATTGATTTTAAATTTAAAAAATGAATAAAAAATCATCGGCAAAATGGGAAGGGGGATGTGCTTTACAATAAAAGAGAATTAAGAGTCAAAATAATCAGATGCAGTATATGGATCTTCTTTGGATATTGATTCATCACAAGCGTGTCAAAAGACGTTTTTGAGGCAATTGGGTAAATTTGAATATGAGCTAGATATTAGGTGATCCCAAGGGATTACTGTTAATTTTGTTTAGGTATTGTGGTTACCTAATAAAATGTCTATATTTTCTTTTAGAAGTGACTACTGAAATACAGAATATTTTAATAGAAGAAAGGGGATGTATAATAAAAAAATAAAACTCATGAAACACATCTAAAAACTCATAATCTAATGAAGCAAGAGACAAAAATACACGGAACAATTAAATACTAAACAGTAAGTCAAATAGCAGAGACCACGATAGGAGTAAAGAGAATGACCAGTGCGTTGCAATGCTGAGAGTCTTTATCAAACAGGCAGGACTTGAGCCTGGCTTTGAAGGGTGGAGATTTCCATGAGGAGGAAGGCATTCTGAGCTAGAGGGAAACAGCTTGAGCTGTTAGAAATACTAAGTAGTCCCTTTAGTTCCAGTCCCTCATTTCCAGTACTAGCTACGGTTATGCTTGAGAAACATGGTGGCTTCCTTCTGAGACTCAGAGCAGAAGTCCTCTATGTAATTTGCATATCCCTCCATTGTGACCATCATCACCCCACTTAAGTAGCTGGTTAGCTTCCCTCTACTACATCCATCACTCTGTGCTTTAAACAAAACGACCTGTCCTCAGTCTTCTATTTTGTGGGGAATGCCAGGAGTGTTACACCTCCACATGGTAAAAAAATAACAAGAATGAGAAGAAGCTAAGGGAAGACTTTAGTGTTAACGTTTCTCATATTCCTAAATACCCTTGGCTTCAATTACTGTTCCTAAACTGTGCCCAGAAATGTGGATATACTTGTCCTTGAAGAATTGACTTTTAAAGTGTTTCAAAGTTTCAAGCTCTCTCTCTCAGATCTTTCTGTTCAGTTGTGCCGTTTTTTGTTTTTTGTTTTTTGCTCTAGGCACACTAAGCAGGGTTTGTGCGGTTTGTGCCAGCCTTTATGAGGCTTTAGTGAAGCAACTGTTCTTGCTCTCAGCTACTAACTTGCCTTGCCTTAACAGCATAAGGTGTTAAACTCCATGTACAAAACTCTATAGGTCATTAATATCAAACTTGGTTATAGTTGGATTAATGGCTTTCCTTTCTATGAATATGTATTCAGGAATGTTATGTGTTCTTGTCATTGTGTCTTTAGTGAGATTTATGGATTTGATAATGTCTCCCTGCATGTAGCTCTTTTACTGCACAGCAACCCCAAGGCTTGTCATTATGGACCAATCTTCCCCCATGCCCCTGCTCCTTCTGGGGGAAGAAAAAGGCTCCAGATACTCTCTGGATAGTGAACAGTATTTCCTGTTATTAGTATAAGAAAAAAAGTACTCTGAGGAGGAAAGAATAGATTTCATAGGTTATGACCTGGGCTTTCTTCCCTTTTTGCTGTATTTGTGTTCCTTGATGAACCATCTCATTTACTCCCATAGCTTTAATAATCATTTACCTATATGTCAGAGATAAAATAAAATCTAATCTTTGTTTGGTTTTACATTTTTCCTCAGCTGTAGATTCATATTTCTGTCTATTTTATACCTTCACCCAAGATCCTATACCTTAAATTCACCACATAGTGTAGTGTTTAGATAAATGCTTAGCATTGGAGACAGACTACATGGATTCAAATGTCCCTGCTTCCACTCCTTCCCCTACCCAGTTCATTTTCACCATACTTGAAATTGTCTTTTTATAAAATATAAATCAAATTACAGAAGTCTCCTGCCTAAAACTGTCCTGTTTTTTTCCTAAAATAAGATCCGTATTCCTCACAAACTAGTTTGTTTCCCTGTTCCACTTCATATCATTCTCCCAGCTCATCGTGCTCCAGCCATACTCGCTTTTTCTGTTTCTAAAACATGCTGGACTTTTTCTCTCTGCTTAGAATGTTCTGCTTCCAGATTTTATGTGGTTGACTCCTCCTGTCAGGAGATTCAGAGAGGCCTTTCGTGATCATTCATTCTAAAGCAGCCCTCTGCTTCAGTACCTTCTAAGTCCTTACACTGTCTTACTGTGATATCACAGTAATAAAATCATGGCACGACAAAGCAGTATAGTATGTGATTATGAGCACAGGCTCCAGAGCCAGACTCCCTAGGACTGAACTCTGGTTTTGTCTGCTTACGAGCTCTGTGATTTGGGGGAAGACAGTTAACCTTTTTGTATCTCTTTTCTTGTCTTCTGTGAAATGAGGCCAACAGTAGTACCTATCTTATAGGTTGTAGTAGTGGTTAAATAAATTAAAACTTGAAATGTGCTTATAACAGAGCCCACAGCTAGTACTGAATCAAGGTTATAGTATTATTGTCTTCCTAGACCTAATCAGTCTGAAATTATCTTGTTTGTTTAATAGCTTGATCTGTTTGTTGTCTGTCCCTTCCATTCTAAACTCCAAGCTCCGCAAGGGTAAGAATCTTACTGCCTATTTTCTTCACTTGCAAAGCCCCAGCACCTGAAAGGCGTCTGATAAATATTTGTTGAATGATTAACTGAATAGATAAATAACACTCAATAAATTACTTAATCCCTTGAAGCCATTATTTTCTTTATGTAAAATGTGGATGATATGTTACTGCGAGGATTAACAGAAATAATTTTATGTCCTTGGAACAATGTATAGCACAAAATTGATATAGGTGTGTGTCTAAATAATTGTATCTGTTATCCATTCTACTCAAAAGATTCTTTATCCTCTTGCTTTGTTTCTATCCTCCTTAATGGCTTTACTACTCATCTGGTTGCCTCAGATAAAAACCTCAGTCTTCTGTTTTTCCACCCCTTCTCCTCATCCACACCTAATTGTTCAGTACATTCTATCTATCCTACCTCTTAAATGTCTCTAATCCATCTTCTCATTCCCCACTAGTTTAGATGCACATGATTTCTTGCTTAGCCTATTTTAAACAACCTTCTGATTGCTTGCTCTTCTTTTCCACTCTCAACCCTAAAGCATCTGCTTTATTGTAGCCAGTATTCTAGAATATAAATTTGATTATCTCACTACCTTGTTTAATAACCTTTGGTGATGCCCATTGTCCTCAAATTAAGGCCCAAATTTCTTCATAAGTATGTGAGGCTCTTTACAACATGACTTGAGCTTTGGCCTTTTTGTGTCTGCTCCAACCTTCCCCTTCTTATACTCTGCTTTGACATGCTGAATTTTGACCAGATTCGCCATGTTATGACATGCCTTTGCACCTTTGCTCATGCCTCTTCCTTTGTTTTCCCTGGCCCTCCCCATTAACCTCTCCCTTTTTATTCTGCCTTGTTAATTCTTCCACAGTTGTTACTCTATTTGTGAAGCCCTCCCATGAGTTCCTAAGACAGAAGAAACACTTTCCTC
This sequence comes from Ailuropoda melanoleuca, assembly GCF_002007445.2. Classification (NCBI taxonomy): domain Eukaryota; kingdom Metazoa; phylum Chordata; class Mammalia; order Carnivora; family Ursidae; genus Ailuropoda; species Ailuropoda melanoleuca. The sequence goes on along the minus strand of NC_048224.1, from coordinate 112,496,579 downwards.
TTGTTCTTCCCATTGTTCTTATATTATTAAGGGTCACGTGGTATACTGACAAGTTCCATGACTGATGCTCAGTTAATCTAATGGCTAGCTTCTTGGAGCTAAGACATATTTATAAAAATGCATGCAATATGTGTAGCTGTATAAAATACATGTAAGTGTGTGTATGACTCTGTGTGTGTGTGTGTGTTCCTTCTCTGAAGACTGGCAGACGGAAGGAGTCCTTATACCCTAATATTCCATGCTGCAACATGGAGAGAACTAACCAGGGAATTGAGATTTTGAGCTTTCTTGAAGCTTAAAGTACAAAGAGTTTACAAGGACAGGAAATCCCAAGATTCTTGGCATTTTCTCCAAGTGAGGAGAGCAGAGGGATTTCCTGAGGTTTTCCTGGGTCATACTAGAGATTGGGAGCAAGAAAGGGGAAAGGAGGAGGTGGGGTTGCTGGGCTTCTGGACAAGATTTCTCATCTGAGTCTCCTTACTTGAACTGGGTTTATCCTGCCTTGATCTGTTTCCATGCTGACTCTGAGCTGTGGCTCCTTCTTGGTTCACACTTCTGCTCTTCCTAAACTGTGTCTCAAGACATCCCAGTACCACTCAGACTGCTCCTGTCTTTTGGCTTCCTCAGCAGCATGTCTGGTCTTGCTGGCCTTGGCTATTGTCCCTTCTTGACCTATTCTGGCCTTTTTTACTTCTCATGATTCTGCTCTGACAAACGCCACAATTCCTGGTATTTGACCCCAGCCTGATCTGATGACTGATTCTGCTATGCCCTTTGGTTTTCCCGGAAGGGGAACTTGTAGACTGTCAGGGGAGCCTGATGATACCCTGGGGCCAGACTGTGACAGCCAGGTGTGCTCGGGCCCCTCAGCCGCCTGAGGGGCCCTTCCCTGGGTATTCAGCTAGTTGGGGATGGACAGTTACTGCAGTTTTCTGTCAACTTGTCTTTATTGTATTGATAAGATATTTTAGGAGCCTGCGATGCATGCTGATGACTAAGCAGGAAGGTTGTCGGGAAGATTAGGGACTGCTTGAGAACAAGAATGTCTTCTACTTCTGTTTTCCTTTCTCATATTCCCTCAGCATACTTTTAAGTCCTTAGTAACTGTCATCAGAGTGATAATTACAGGGTGGCTGGATCACAGTTTTTTGTTGTTGTTGTTTTATTTTGTTTTAGATTGTTTCTTGTGTTAATAAACATCTCCTTTGGAATTGGGAGAATAAAAAAATAGATTGTTCCTCATGATGAGAGAGAGGTTGATTTAACTGTAGTGAAAAATGTATAGATAGATACTAGTCCAGAGATTTTTAAGTATGCTTTTTTTATATAGCAATAGCTGTCCTCTTAAACTGTTGAGATTTTGTTGTTAAGGTTATTATATTTTGGGAAAACATACAAGTCCTTTATTCCTTTTAGAACTGTAAAAAGATATGAAATAGCATGTCATAGGTTATTTCCTTCCACGAAAGATTAGGATCCCCACTGATATCCTGTAAACTTCAAGGCTGATCTTTTCTTTTGGGGCAGAAAATTAGGGCATTTCTATGTGGAATTGAAATGAAATATATTTATCAAATAAAATGGAATTTATTCCATAGTAAAAAGAATAGTCCATTGTCACAGGCAGTATATAAATTAGCCCTTTTTAGAGACCACAAAAGGAAATCTCTTCCTCTTCAATTTACATATGCAGCCCAACACTAAGGTTGTTTTGTTAAGAATTTCTAGGTTTCTCGGCAAGAATTTTCAGCCTCACAATTTTCAACTACAAATGCATGGTTAGTTTAATAAATGCACCAAAAAAACCACTTCCTTTAAAATTGTATTAATAATGTGAGCTGTTATTTTAAAACTCGGCTCTCCATTTGAAAGCTTGCAAAGCAGACTGTACCTTAATCTTTAAACAGTACTTCTGAGAGGTAGGAGGAGGAAAAATGGCTGCATGGGCCTTAATTCTTTATCTAGTTCCACTGTCCATGTGACCTTTGTCTTTAAGGAGGAAATTGTGACTTTTTTTTATTCTTGCAAATGTTGAAGCACTTTCTATTGTATGCTAAAACTAAGATGCAGCATAATATAGCTGGTATTTTTTTATTCCTCAATATTAGACCCCGGGACAAGTACCTGTGTGAGGCTTAGGCCCTAAAATTTCGCATTTAAAATTTTGCTTATTTCACATAAGTAGCATTGTTTCCTTATAGTTGAAGATGCCTGCTGATTATGCATGAGGTAGACAAAATGATCATGTATACTTTCTGTCGTTAGCACACTTTAAGATGGGGCTTTCAAACTTGTGGTTTGGGTTCCGATTTAGTCCTCATAGCTCTGGTTAAAGGAGATACCCTCTTTGGGTTGGCATTTGTTGGGGTGAGCTGTCTGTGCTAGTTTCCTGAAAGGCTACTCTAATAAATGATGTTTGGAAATTGCAAAATATTCTTGAACTTGTGCCTAAAATATAGTAGGTTTTTGATAAATATTTATCAATTGTGTGCATACATATCTGTATGTCTTCCTACATCTTGATCCCTTATTTCCTCTCCATGTTCTATTAGCAGATGTATGTATTAGTAAATATTACAACAATCCTAGTTACTTAACTGTGTGTACAGACTGTGTGCTCAGCAGTCCTAGCTTGTATTTTATGTTACTTTACAGTATAAATAGGTACTTGTATTACTGAAGAAGGGATCTCAATGTTCAGGCACTTGATATAATGTCAGACATGGCATTTGGACTCAAATACACTTGAATTCAAATCCTATTCCTGCCACTTTCTGCAAATCCTTGAATAAGGGACAGTCTTTTTAAGCTTGTCATTTCTTGTCTTTAAAATAAAAATAACAGATCCTCCTTTATTAGGTCCGACAGGACAATTAAATAAAAAAGATAATATATAACGAGCATATAGCTATGTGCTTGATTCAGGTAAACATTTAATAAATTGTGATTGCTGCTGTTATGTTTGTCGCTGTCATTATCAGTAGTGGTCAGGCTACTGTTAAAGACTGACTTGTTACACTTACTCTTGTTAAATTCCATCATGCAAGTTCACTTAATTAATTTATTTATTTGATGATGGGCTATTTCTTTCTTTCTTTATTTGATGATGGTCCAGAAAACAGAAATGTTGTTTTGAGTCTTCAGGGGGGAGGAATTTCTTCCTCTTCTCTTAGTGTGGCTCGTATTATTTAACATGTTTTTGTGGAAGCAGCTTGTGTGGCTAGGATTGGTCATAGATGGTACTTTTATGATTAATAAATTCTCTAAGAATGTAGAATTTTCATCACTGGGTGTTTAATTTTAAAAAGAGAAAACTCTTGAGACACTGGCAAGTCATACAGCTCTTCAGCAGATAGAAATGTATCAGCCACTTCCCAAAGCCTCCCTAGTAGTTTAAAGACAATGCCCTTGACAGTCCTCCTGACACATACACAAGGTTGAGACAGATATAGGTAAACACATAAACAACTCTTTGGAAACAGATGAGAACGAAAGACCCCCCCCCCCAAAGTACAGTTTTGAGCTTCCTACAGTCCTGGTCCTCTCTGAAATATGCCCCTCTGCCCACCCTGCATGCACAAGCACAAGGCAGAACACAGTACTTGGGCCTCTCCCTTTTTTTCCCACCCCTATCAAAATTCATGTTTCTGAAGAGTTCATATTATAAGCTTTCTTCAGTTACCTGTAATCAAAAAGAGGAGTTTGCAAATTTAAGGAATCTCTAACTGGTGAATTTTGCTTTAGGAAAAAATATTTGGAAAGGGAAAAGGATAATGGAATGTTCTTCCCTTTGAAGCCCTACCTCTCTTCTATGTTTAAAATAAGATATTTTTTAAAATCTCTGAAAGTCACGGAAAGAGAAGATATGCAGCAGCAGTTGTGTAAACAGGCAACTGTACAATAAAATTCCCTCTATGAATGGGTTATTCTTTAAAAAAACTTTCAAGACTCACTGAAGTTTACTTGGTTTTCTTACATATCAACTATTCCTTTAGTGTAGGTAATCCTCACTTTGCACAGTTGTAGAGGGCCATAAAAAAGGCCATTCAAATAAAAACCATGAAAAGCAGTCTTAATAATCAATGGGAAAAATCAGGTTGCTTTATAAACTTTAATAATTTTTGTCAAGACATTAAATCTCTTGCTGTCAGCTATAAATGTATATGGAAACGAAAAAAGTAAAACTAATATTTAGTACACTAATATTTATGTAGTGTAATTTAAAACATTAGAAACATTGTGAAGTATTTTATTTCGTTGTAAAAAACCTGTGGAGAATAATCTGAATAGTGCTTGTCTTCCTATCCTATAACTTATGATATGTAGCTAGCATCTTTTCTAATGCCTTGACGAATTGTCATACTCCTAAGTTTGCATCAGCTTCCAACCTTTTATCCTTAATGCTTTCAATGTTGTGAAATATCTCCATATTGCTTTAATGTGAAGTTTTTTGCCAGCCTGTCACTTCCTCTAGACATCTTTATTCTTTTCATCACAACTACTTTTCTCATTTAGGTCAATAAGTTTGCCGCTCCCAGTTTCCTCAGGCATTGCTAGGGTCTGTCAAATGGTGACAGTTTCAACATTTCCATGGTCAGTTCTTCAATAACTGCATTTACATTTGATTCCAATTTGACTTCTAGCATTGATAATTATTCAGTTCTTTGCCACACCTTCCTTTTTGTTGGCCAGTTCTGTCTTTTGATTATCCATTCTTGTAAAATGTATGTGACAGTACTACATGTGTTACTGCCTGTGTGTGAACCGAATAACAGATGCAAAGTGACCACTTTCAGACTTTGAAAGAAATGACCCGATTGGTCACTGATGCGCATGTTATTTATGTACTGTTTTGTGAACTGAAAAGCAAGTATTGAAATTTTTATTTTATGCAGTTTCATGCAGTTAGCTACATTAATATAATGTGGTAAATTTTAGCCACGTTGTTAAGTAACTGGTATTATTTACCTAAACTGTGGCAACTGAAATTTACGCATATCAGAAGCATGTACAGCAAGGATATCAGTGCTGGAAAACTGGCACATAGTCCAGATCATAAAAGCTGGTCCGGATCCAGAGATTGCTTTCACTTTGTTTCCTAATTACTACCCCATCTAGCAAGTAAGGAAAAGATATGAAATCAAAGATGCATGGAGGGGCAGGTGGGTTCCCTTCTCTGATGTCCCCCTATGTCCTGAAGATGTTTTGGAATTTTAGTGGTCTCAGCAACCACTGGGCTTCCTGACTTTATCTCTTTTGCTGGGGATGCCATTGAGAACTAGAGAGGCAAGTTAATTGCTCAAGTTCTCACAATTAGTTAATGGCAGCATGGCACTAGAAGTTAAATATTTTGGTACTTGGTTCTGGCATTTATTCTTTTACCACCTTTCCTTTCTTTTAATCCCCTTCAAGCACATCCTATTACTTCTGTGTAATGGGCTATGAGAAAATGTGGACTGAGGAGCTTTTCATTGTGAGTGATACTCTGTTCTAGGTGTAATACCTCAAAGGTCAAACTAATAGGACTTTCATTTCTCCTACTGCTAGTAGGGACAGGAATAATCTTGTACCTCTGTAGCTTTTTGGACAAGGGGAGCCCTAATCCAGATTGTATATATCTGTTAACATTGCAAGCTGCAAAATCCTTTAAGCTTCTCCTAGATTCCAGCATACTTCCGATATATCAGTTGCAGCTCCCAAACTGCTTTACGATGTTTTCTCTGACATAATGAAGCCTTTGGCCATCACTGCTACTTTGAAAATCAAAGCCTTTTGGTCTCTAATGGAATGTTTATAAAAATACTCCATTTTGAAATTTGCTCAGGAAAAGGAAGTATGGTAAATGATGTTAGAATTCCCTCTGGCTTGTCTTGGCATTGATTCATTTAATGTTATGTACTCTGGAAATATCTGGAATTAGTGTGAATAAGAGTATTAAAACTCAAAGATAAATAAGCTCTTATCTTCGTTGTCTTCTTTTATGGAAGTATAGCATCAGATATGCAGCCCTAATTGTTATTTCTATATGACTTGATTAATTTCCCTTTGCCAAATCTAATACAGTAATCGAGGGTAAGCTTAAAATTCCTAATAGCTATGTCAAAAGTCTCATATGTTTCCGTTCTTTTGCTAAGGTTAGAGTGTTAAAGATTTTATTTATTCATTTGACTGAGAGAGAGAGAGAGAGAGAAGAGAGCACGAGTGGGGGGGAGGGGCAGAGGGAGAGGGAGAAGCAGGCTCCCCACTGAGCAGGGAGCCTGATTCAGGGCTGTTTCCCAGGACCCTGGGATCATGACCTGAGCTGAAGGCAGATGCTTAACTGACTGAGCCACCCAAGTGCCTTAAGTGGCAGGTTTTTTTTAGAAGGAGCAGTATAAGATGGCAAGCCTGTAGTAAAAACAAAACAAAAAAGCCACAGAACTATGCTCTGTATGTGTTGTTCTCTCTTGCTTTCCTTGGTGTCAATGAAAAAGAAAAAAAAAAAAAACAGTCAAATGTATGAAACATTGTTTAGTTATATAGTGATTCAGAATACTTACATGTATGGGGCATCTGGGTGGCTCAGTCATTTGAATGACTGCCTTTGGCTCAGGTCATCCCGGAGTCCTGGGATGAAGTACCACAACAGGCTCCCTGCTCAGTGGGGAGTCTGCTTCTTCCTCTGCCCCCACCCTGCTCTCGTGCTCTCTCTCTCTCACATAAATAAATAAAATCTTAAAAAAAAAAATTACTTAACACGTAAAAGAGACCCAAGGACCTTTGGCTTATCCTTTGTTGTTGGCTCTGTCTTGATATAAGGCATCGATGCATCTTAAAGTAAGAAAATAACATTCAAGATGCATTTAATGAGGACTGCTGTATACCAGCAATTGTTCTAGGGAGCTAGCAGTGAATGTAAGTTGGTCAGACTCCCTACTTTCCTGGAGCTTATACTCTAGTGGGGGAGAGAGAGACAAAAATTTCATGGATTGATTAATTGATCAGTTCCATAGCTTTCACTATGCATTTCTGTTAGTTTGCCCACCAGCACAGGCCTCTTATTAGCATGGTAAAAAGGTCTGATCACTCAAAGTATTAGACTTGTAAAGTATTGAAATGGAACTTTGGGGAATTGAGGGCAGTGACCTTTTAGAAAACAGCCAGCTCCATCAGTGACTTCTGCTTGCTGTCCCTGTCATATGTGCTCCATTGCTGGCCTTTGTGTAGTTCTTAGGGCACTTCAGCTTTCTCTCTGAAGTAACACAGAATACATGGTTGGGGCTGTCATTTTGACTTCAACTCAGAACCATTTGTTAACTTATTTTAAAAACATTAAAAAAAATAAACATAGGGACAAATGTAGCATCTTAAAGTGACATGTTTAGGGGCGCCTGGGTGGCACAGTTGTTAAGCGTCTGCCTTCGGCTCAGGGCGTGATCCTGGCATTCTGGGATCAAGCCCCACATCAGGCTCCTCCGCTGGGAGCCTGCTTCTTCCTCTCCCACTCCCCCTGCTTGTGTTCCCTCTCTCGCTGGCTGTCTCTCTCTGTCAAATAAATAAATAAAATCTTTTAAAAAAATAAATAAATAAAGTGACATGTTTGAAATTCCATGTTAAAACCTGCTAATAAAAAGCTGCTAATATTTTGGGAAACATTTCATATTTGTCACTAGTCTTTCCTTATGTAAACGTCTAAGTTCCCAAGGACATCCTTTGGTAATAGCTTACTCACCTATCTAGTAACATTATTTGATTTTAAATTGTTTGATTTTTGGGCACTTGGGTGTCTCAGTCGGTTAAGTGTCCTACTCTTGATTTCAGCTCAGGTCATGATCTTAGGGTTGTGGGATCGAGCCTCATATCGGGCTCCCTGCTCAGTGAGGAGTCTGCTTGTCTCCCTCTCTGTCCTTCTCCCTGCTTGTGCTCTCTCTCTCTCTCTTTAAAATAAATAAATCTTTAAAACAATTGTTTGATTTTTTTTTCTTCTGAGTTTACCTTTATTGTAAAAATCGCACTTAAGAAAAAGATAAATTTTATCTTGGTAAGTAAATTTAAGGCTGTCACTTTTGCTGTTTGCATTAAATAAACATGCTACACATTTTTTCCATTTAAAAATATGTGGGTTATTTGATTATAGAGTAGTTGCAGTCAAGAACTTACATTTTTGCTGATGTCCTTAAGATAGTCATTGCTCTTTAAAATCCTCTTGCGAAACTACAGCTCTATTAGATAGTACATTTATAAACTAAAACATTTTTCTCTAACAAAGAAGGAAAAACTACCATCATTCATTTAACCAGATACTCATAGTAGTAATAAACTTGGTTTTAAAACAGGGAGGCTTGTTATTGTAGTTGGTTTTGTTATTGTTATACGTGTGGTTTTTGCTTTGTTTTTTAGAGGTTGAAGGGAGTATGCTCTTTCTGGGAGTTCAGTTAGTTAATTGCAGTGATTAGATCAATATTCAGTACTGAGTCTTTTAAGGCCCTTCTTTTTTTTTTTTTTTTTTTTAAAGATTTTATTTATTTATTTATTTGACAGAGAGAGACAGCCAGCGAGAGAGGGAACACAAGCAGGGGGAGTGGGAGAGGAAGAAGCAGGCTCATAGTGGAGGAGCCTGATGTGGGGCTCGATCCCGTAACGCCGGGATCACGCCCTGAGCTGAAGGCAGACGCCCAACCGCTGTGCCACCCAGGCGCCCCTTTTAAGGCCCTTCTAAACCTGAGATTTTATGAATCTGTATTTACTTTTGCCCTGCTTTTTTCCCCCAGTAGTGACCGGAGCAGGAATTGTGTCAGAGTAAGCTAGAGAGTGAATTGGGCTGTAGTGTAAGAGGAGGTGTTGGGCGTTGAGTGGGTCAGAGCACATGTAGTGGTTGTCTCTAAAGGGGTAATTACTGTGGGTTTCTTCTTTATTTTTTTTTTAAATACCTAGTATATTCTCTTAATTGTAATAACTTTTTAAAAAAAGATTATTTATTTATTTCAGAGAGAGAGAGCATAATTGGGGGTGGGAGGGAACAGAAGGAGAAGGGAGGCAGACTCCCTGCTGAGCCGGAGCCTGGGCAGGGCTTGATCCCACAACCCTGAGATCTAGACCTGAGCCGAAACCAAGAAACCACCCAGGCACCCCTTAATTGTAATTATTTTTATAATTAGGGGGGAAAAGAAGAAAAAGATAAACCCATAGATTAAAAAAAATTTTTTTTTTAGAAGCCACCTTCTCAAATACTTTCCTCCAAACAGACAATCCATGAATTCTTTAAGATGGGTCAATATTTAAATCATCAAAAAGATTATAGAAAGAGGCTCTTTAAAAGAACTTTTGTGGAGAGGAGTATTTTTCATGAGGTTAGAATGCGAGGCTTATGTTTATTGGGTCATAAGAAGCAGTTTCTTAAAAGGTAGAATTTTCTTTGATGTTCAGATGGAATTTAAGGTAGATAGTTTATATCCATTGGGGTGGGACAGTGTTACTGATCTTTGTATCCCCAGCTCCAGATATACCATCAGCCCATACTAGGTGCTCAAAACTGTTCTCTGAGCTGAGCCTAGTACCCGTTCTTTTTTTTTTTTTTTTTAAGATTTATTTTCATTTATTTGAGAGAGAACATGCTAGTGAGCATGCAAGGGGAGGGGCAGAGGGAGAGGATATCAAGCGGACTCCACGCTGAGGGCAGAGCACCACTCAGGGCTCAGTCTCACGACCCTGAAATCATGACCTAAACAGAAATCAAGAGTCAGTCACTCAAGCAACTGAGCCACCCAGGTACCTCCCATACCCACTCTTTTTTTTTTTAAAGATTGTATTTATTTATTTATTTGACAGAGATAGAGACAGCCAGCGAGAGAGGGAACACAAGCAGGGGGAGTGGGAGAGGAAGAAGCAGGCTCATAGCGGAGGAGCCTGATGTGGGGCTCGATCCCATAACGCCGGGATCACGCCCTGAGCCGAAGGCAGACGCCCAACCGCTGTGCCACCCAGGCGCCCCTCCCATACCCATTAAGGGAATAATGAAAACGAGATAATCCTGAGTAAAAGAAGTGAATTTTTGATATGTTCTTTTTCAGTTACTCTCAAAAAGGTTCCTTTTCAGAAAATGTGCAAATGTTTTATGTGTAATATATTGGAACCACAAGCACTGACTTTGTATTTCAAAGTTGGAAGAAATGAGATTGATGTCCCACACAGTTGTAAAATGCCAAAAATAAGTAGAACTGGAATGAATTAAAGCCCAGTGTTCAGAAAGGCTAAGTAAAAGCTTCAGATCAAGAGTGGCTATAATTGAAAGGGTCCAAATAAGTATTTAAAACCACCCCTGCTGGGACTGCTAAGATTTCTGAATTTCAAATTGGCATTTTATGTTTGACAAGGTGACATTGTATAAGAAATGTATTGTAAAGCACTGCTGTACAATAGGAAAATGATTGAATGTAAATATTTCAAGATGTGGACCACTGTTCAAATGTTATCATAAATCTTTGCCATTGTTTTAGGGGATAACCCTGCATGCATATATGAGCTGAATTGATAGAGTTAGCTCTTGGAAAGGAAATCAGCAGTGAGTTTCTGCCTTTCTGCCACTACTAATCTGATTTGACCACAGGAGTATCCTATTAGATCTTTGCCATTGTTATCATATGCATATTATTATATAAAGTGGAAAAACTCTTTTCTGAAAATACTACCTCTGGCATCGCTTTTGACCTGTTCATCGAGTGGTCTGAAATGTCACTGGTATGTGAAATTGAAATAGGTTGATACAGTTTGCACTCTTAAACTTTGAAAAGGAAAGAAAAAACTTGAACTGTAAAGTTAACTATCTTTCCATTCCTTGTAGGTTTGGAAGGTTTACAGTAGCTGCTCTTCAGTCCAAAGTAGAACAGCATGAACGTGAAACCAATCGTCTCAAGAAAGCTCTGGAACGAAGTGATAAGTATATAGAAGAACTAGAGTCTCAAATTGCACAGCTAAAAAATTCAAGTGAAGAGAAGGAAGCTATGAATTCCGTTTGCCAGAGAGCACTTTCTACAGATGGCAAGGGGAGCATAGGCAACGAGGAGGATATGGCATCAAAGAATCAAGGTGATGGTGCCAGAAAGCAGCTTGGCTCATCCACCTCAAGTTCTCACCTGGCAAAACCTTCTAGCAGTTCTGCCAGGCAGGAAAGCACCAGCAAAACAGAACCAAATTGTTCTAAGAACAAAGACCTATATCAAAAACAGGTGGAAATAATGTTAGATGTGACAGATACAAGTATGGATACTTATTTGGAAAGAGAATGGGGTAATAAGCGAAGTGATTGTATACCCTACAAAGATGAAGAGCTTTATGATCTTCCAGCTCCTTGTACTCCTTTGTCCCTTAGTTGCCTGCAGCTCAGTACTCCAGAAAATAGAGAGAGCCCTGTAGTCAAAGCAGTAGGTTCCAAAAAGCACTCAAACCATCTCAGAAAATTGGTGTTTGATGATTTTTGTGATTCTCCAAACGTTTGTAATAAAGATTCATCAGAAGATGATAGGAGTGAAAATGAAAAGAAATCAGAATGTTTTACTTCCTCAAAGACAGGGTTTTGGGACTGTTGTTCCACAAGCTATGCCCAAAACTTGGATTTTGAAAGCCCAGAGGGGAACACAATAGCAAATTCTGTTGGAGAAATTACTCTAAAATTAAGTGAGAAGTCAGGCTCATGCTTATCTAAGAGGTTGAATTCTATTCGTTCTTTTGAAATGAATCGGACAAGAACATCCAGTGAAGCATCCATGGACGCAGCTTACCTTGACAAAATCTCTGAGCTGGATTCAATGATGTCGGAATCAGACAATAGCAAGAGCCCCTGTAATAATGGTTTTAAGTCAGTGGATTTGGATGGGTTATCAAAGTCATCTCAAGGCAGTGAATTTCTTGAGGAACCAGAGAAGTTGGAAGAAAGAACTAAGGCAAACCTTTCCAAAGGTTCTCTAACTACTGATCAGTTAGAAAATGGAAATGATTGGAAACCCACTTCTTTTTTTCTCCTCTCTCCATCTGACCAAGAAATGAATGAAGATTTTTCTCTCCATACCAGTTCTAACCCAGGTACTAATGAAATCAAACCTCCAAGCTGTTTGTTTCAGACTGAGTTTTCCCAGGGTGTTTTGTTAAGCAGTTCACACCGGCTATTTGAAGATCAGAGGTTTGGGTCGTCTTTATTTAAGATGACCTCAGAGATGCATGGTCTTCATAACCACCTTCAGTCTCCTTGGTCTACTTCCTTTGTGCCTGAGAAGAGGAATAAAAATATGAATCAATCAACGAAAAGAAAAATCCAGAGCAGTCTTTCCAATGCAAGCCCATCAAAAGCAACTAAAAGTTGACTCTTTAGAAAGGTGTCATTCATGTTTTTGTCCTGAGAGGAATAATAAGTTTTTAAAATTACTTTTTTCCCTCATAAAAGTTCTGTATGATTTTGAATTGATAATCTGTAGTCAAATGTCAGGTCAGAATGGTGGATTAGCCTGTACCCAAAGTACTTTTGTTCATTTTAAAGAATTTGTCCTTTTTCAGTTTCATTTGGGCATCTTTTTAACCAGAAAAGATAAGGAGAAGGTTTCTTTTTATATGTATCTGGTTTAGGTGTATTTTGTTTGCTTGGGTCTTGATTTAGCTGTTAGATACAGTGGCCTGTTAATGAGCCTTGGTTGTCTTCAGAACTTGGATTTCTTAAATAAAACTTTTTGGGTTGTCTACACACTGCTCATAAGACACTTGAGTTTCTTTAAAGCTTTCCTAGGATGGAAATAATTTTGCCTGCCCTTTTTTATTTATGTTTAGTGATGGCTCATCTTTTAGGCAGGGCCACATGGGATGGAGAAATAGCACTCTAACCTTAGTCTAATATTCATTTACTTTTCTTTTTAGGTTTTGTGTATGTATGTTTGCATTTTTAACATTGTGTTCTGTACAGTTTTTGTGAGAACATTTTGCTAGAATGAAAGAGTACAGTTTTTATATGAAAATACTTGTTTTATGTCAGGTAGTTTTCATTTCCTCATCTTTTTGTGTGTGTCAAAAATCAGAAATTGAACCTACTTTGGAAAGAAGGCATAGAATGGTTGGTTGGGTTTGGGGGAGCCTAAGCTTGGTAGCTTCATTGTTCCATATACACAGGTGCAGAAGCTCTCTTTGCCAAATTCTTGATCCACTTTCATCCCAGGGGAGCTTTTTTTGGAGTGAAGTTCTTGTTTGCATGTTACTATTCTTTGTGGAAACTCTGTATGCATGGTAGCATTCTTGCTTGCACTGTTCTCCTTACTAAGAAAAAGAAGTTTTAGTTGGCTAATAGAATTATCTTTTATGTCAGACAGAATTTTTTTTTCATGAAGAGTGTTGAGATGAGAATAGGTGAGCTAAGCACAATTTTTAATTTAGGATCTGAAAAAGTATATTCTGTACATGTTTGGTATGCCTATATAGGCCTTTAAAAATGGTTTGTATGCTAATAACTTGTTTATCTAATGTGCACTGAACATTTTACATTAATACTGTACTGTTTTACGTTAATACTGCATGCTTTTCTATGTGAATTGAATAAAGGATGTCATAAGCACTGTAATCCTTGATGTTGTCTCAGATATTGAGTTAGCCTATAATGATCAGTAAAACTCACCCTTTTTAATTAATCTTATAGGGGTTGACAAACTATGGACCATGGACCAAATCTGGCCTACACCTGTTTTTTGTGAAAAGCCTGTGAAGTAAAAATAGTTTTTACACTTTTTAATGGTTTTTAAGAATCCAAAAAATCTTCCATAATACCGGAAAATGGTACAAAATTCAAATTTCAGTGTTTCTAAATAAAGTCTTACTAGAACGCAGCTACACTCCTTTGTTTACATGTTATCTATGACTGCTTCTGCATTGCAGTGGCGGAGTTGAATAGTTGCCACTGAGACCATATGGCCCACAAAGCCTAAAATATTTACTGTTTGGCCTTTTACAGAAAAATTTGCTGACCCCTGTTAATAGTAGACTCTAAGGATTCAATGAAACCATAAACGTGTAACAAATCACTTTTATGATTTGGAGAATCATGCCTTCCACTTTTAGAAATAATAAGGGCCAAAAAGAAAAGCTAACATGAAGCATAATTTTTATCATATATATTTTCCAATAAGTATTTGTGTGTTCTTTTTTCTTTTAATGTGTTAAAGTCAGTGGATACTTTTAGAGATATTAGTAGTTTAGATATCTTTGACAATATAATATATTTGAAATTCTATTAAATGTAAAAATCCACAATTTTTCTGAGTAAATAGAGTAAATTTGGGGGTAAGCCTCACTCTAATTCCGTCTATAACTCTTCTTTACTATGAATGTGTCAGTTTTTTTTTTTTTAAGATTTTATTTATTCAACAGAGATAGAGACAGCCAGCGAGAGAGGGAACACAAGCAAGGGGAGTGGGAGAGGAAGAAGCAGGCTCATAGCGGAGGAGCCTGATGTGGGGCTCGATCTTATAACACCAGGATCACGCCCTGAGCTGAAGGCAGACGCTTAACTGCTGTGCCACCCAGGCGTCCCCGAATGTGTCAGTTTTTAATCCATTAATCCAAATATATACTGATAGTGTGCCGTGGCAGTCCAGAATGTGTAACCTGATTTCGCGATGCCTAATCAGGGTTAGAGTGTCTCTCTCTACTGGACCAGAGCATTTCCCAGCTGCGTCAGAAATGTTGCTCCACCCTTCCCAAAACAATATTTCAGTATATTAACAATATATTAAATTAATCAAACCTGTGACATTTCTCAGGTGAAGGGAATAACCTGCAGGATTTTATTTTAATCACATATTCTCATTTGTACTCTTTACTTCTTTTACCATAATCTGATATGTCATGATAAATGTAATGGTTTCATATATTTTTAAGTGTATTGTATGCACACTCTAAAACAAACTTTTATTTAAACCAAGTACTTCACTAACTTCTATTTCCTTTAATCCTGTTTTCAAACTCTGTAAACCAAGAGCTGTTATCCTCAGTTTAAAATAAGTGATTTGAGGATTAGTGGTCACACAGCTGGAATGGGATAGAGCCGTGTCAGAGCTGGGCCCCTGACTCGAGAGCTTGTACTCTTCCTCCCTCACACATGAGAGTTCACATTTGTAGGCCAAAGGATGAATGGATTTGAAATTTCCAAGGGTTCCTTTTAAAGTACTACTTTAGAAATAGTAGCATGTTTCTTTTCAAGTAGCATTTTATTCCTGCCAATGTTCCAGGGTCTAACTCCACTACTAAGTGGAAACTCAGTGATGAGAGTTGTTTGTGTGCCACTTATATTTTATTTTTTTTAATTTTTATTGTGTTAATCAGCATACAGTACATCATTAGTTTTTGATGTAGTGTTCCATGGTTCATTGTTTGCGTATAACACCCAGTGTTACATGCAATACGTGCCCTCCTTAATACCCATCACCTGGCTAGCCCATCCCCCCCACTCCCCTCCCCTCTGAAACCCTCAGTTTGTTTCCTGGAGTCCATAGTCTCTGCCACTTTTAAATTTTGAAAGATTTGCATTGACTCTGACATTTAGATGAATTTAACCCTTCCTTATTGGGAGGGTTAGATAGTAGTAAAGGCTGTGTTAGAACAAGATGCACTTGTGATAAGGGAAGCAGACAGTAATCAGTCATGCCTATAAAAACAGCATCTTTTGATTGCTCATCTTTCTCAAATGTAATGGCTAAGGAAATGTGACATGATGCTAGGGTTTGTTTGTTTTTGACATGACTTTTAGTGTTCATCTTTTAATTTTCAAAACCTTAATCCCATTCACAATGATATTTTTTCCCCGTTTTAATGTATCAGCTGAGACTAAAATTGAAAATGGTAGACTTTAAGATTTATAGCCCCTTAATTTCAAATCTGCTTTGTATTCCTATAATTTCTTTTGTATCTACATTGGTTTAAAACTAAAGTTACCACTGAACAAGGGAAGAACTTCCGTCTTAAATCCTAAGGTGTTTCAGGAACTTGTTTCTGTATACTTGAATGGTTTTCAGTTTCAAAGTGTAATACATAGATTTTGTACCTGTGAATGATACTTGTAGAACATCAAAGTGAGATTAACAGTTTAACTTTATAGAGTATGGCCTATTAGATTAAAAGTATTTCCCAAAGCCTCATAAGAAGGTCTTTCATTCCTATTTGTGGGAGTCCTACAACACAGTCTTTGCCTGTGATGATGTAACCCAATCCTTTTAATAATACTTGGCAGAAAGAAAACCTTTTAAGCAATGATCTCAGAGTGCATAGTGAACATTTATTGCCTAATTCTCGGAACCCCACTCTGAGCGAGGAAACATCTATTAAGATGCAGAATTTTTTTAAAGAACCCATCTGGAGCTCAAGCTAGGGTGATCTTCAGTTTTATATGACAGAAGCAGCCTAGAATACTTTGAATTGGAGTTCCACTTCTTGAAATGGTAGATTCCAAGGTCTGCTGTGTCTTAAGAGGGAGCAGACCCCCTCTAATAAATGTTAGTTGGATTAACCAAGAGTGGAGAAGTGTGTGCCTTGTGTGGCACAATTTCGCGGTATCCAAGGGCAGGGATTTAGGCGTTTACCGAGACTTTCTGTGAGGACAGAGGAGCTAGTTCTGGTCCATTTTGATTCTCACAGCACGGTGAAAAAAGAAAAAGTCGGTGTGGGCGATAGCATGGAGCATCTTCACGGAAGTGCTGTTTGCACTGGGTCTTTAAGGATGAATAAGAGCTCGGTGTGGGAAAGGACGTCTCTTCTGCTTTGTTCGCTGTTCCTGTAGGGGCGCCTACTTCAAGGCCGTCTCAGAAGAGGTGCTGAAGGACCCATTGCCTAATGCCCTCGCTTCTGATTGAGAAAGGTTTCTAGATTGCTCCAGCCTGAGCTTGCAAGTTTGGCTTTGCTCCGCCTCCTCTAAGCGTCCCTGGAGACTCTAAGCTAGCCCTAGCCGCCGGGGCCGGCGGCCTGATGGCGAGACAGTGACTCCCTGGGCGCAGGAAGGCTCAGGAGGTGGCAGGGCTGGCCCATCATCTGTCCATTAAGCCGGGGCTTTGCGCTGCGAGGGCCGGAAGGCGCGACCTCGCTTCACTCACAGGGTCATCTTTGTGCTGGGGGTGGGGAGGTGAGGTCTAGCCCGCTAGTCTCGGCTCTGAGGCCCCTACCTCCCTCTGATTCCAACTCACCCCGCCTTCCCGGATTTCCGCAGCCAGCGCGGCTCTTCCCCCAACCCCCGCCCCCCGATCCCCCGGGAGGACAGACCCGCCGGTGCCCCTCGGGCCGGAATTTCCCGCGCTCTCGAGGGCGCTCTCAGCTGGTCCCGCCCAGGCCCCACCCGAAGAAACGACTTGCTTTGCGGTTTCCTTTCATTTTATTACCACTCGCGAAACCTGGCGATTAAGACGCGAAACCAACAAAGAGTTTTCTTTCCACCTTAACCTTGCACACAATCCTTTAACAAATTAATTAATCCTAATGAATTAACACTTCATTTATTTAAACGCGCTACAGTCCATGAATTAAATTTTCATGCAGTGATTAAAGGCTGTTAAAATATGCATGATTTCGTTAAAATTTTATAATAAATCAGGGCAATGTGTTACATGACAAGGCAACTATTTCCCAGTCCCTCGCAAGGGGCTTTGATTTGTGCGGGCGGCGAGGAGGAGGGGAGGCTGGCGGCGGCGCCGGCGAGCGCAGGAGCCCGGCGACAGGACCCAACTCCGCACTCTGGCGTTCGGACTCGCGGCTTCACGCTTTCCTCGGCGGCTTCTGGGCCCTCCTGGGGATCCTGCTCCTGCAGGCAGAGCTGAGCCCGCGGAGGGCGATGAGCGCCCGCCTCCGGGTCCCCGGAACTGCACTCGTACGCTGTCGGGGGTCCTCTGCTGTCCATTTGCGCCAGCCGAGCTCCCTCCAACCCCGGCCTGCGTGCGTCCGAATCGCAGCGGTGGGCAGGCGGCTATCTGAGGAGAGGGAAGGCGACACAATCTCCATCTCGTCGCATAGGGTCACTGGCGGGAGTGCGGGTTGTAGAGTAGGTTTGTTCGTTGTTGTTTTTAACCCGGGGACCTCGATCCCCTTCTCTGACCAGCGCGCTCTTCCGGTTTTGAAGGAGCCTGGGTGGAGCGGGGGCGACTTTGCTCTTCTTAGGATCTAAAGCATAGGGGGCCGTGGCCTGGTTTAGTGATAACAACATTGTTCACACGGACAGCGAAACTAGCGGGCGGGGGAGGCCATGCCCCTGTCAGGACCAGACTTAGTTGTCCTGCCTCGTCCGTAGATCTTTCACAAGGTAGGTTGGTTTTGAGTCCATAGAGAGATGAAGGTGGAGAAGGTGGAGATGAAAGGTAAATAGATAATTGATAGATGATAGATAATTGATAGATGATAGATAGATAGATAGATAGATAGATAGATAGATAGATGATTGATAGATCTCTACATATGTAACGCCAAGAGTGATAATGACCGGCAGTGAACTTTACTGGGACGCATCATCTCGGGGTAGCGTGGTGGACATCCAGGAAAATGGTCCCAACGGAAGTTGCGTTTGAATTAAATGGCCAGAAGAAAGAAGACAGTGGGGGTTTTGACTGGCTCACTCCAGAACCTTCTCCGCAGGTCTCAACTGGAATTCAGTCTGAACGCGGGACTGAAGCCTTAAGGAGATCACCAAGGGCCTCGATAACTCACTCAGCTCAGCTTTGGGGAGAGGGACGAGCTGCCCGAGTGCGGGCGGGGCGCGGTAGAAAGGGAGGACAAGGCCTCCAGGAAATCTTCTAGCTCCCGGCAGCAAGAGCGTGGCTCTGAAGTCGCTGCTTGGGCAGGGCTGGGCCCTGAGGCTGGCAGAGAGCAGGGCCACCGCCCCAAATCGGACGGGGTGGGCGCTGCGGCCGTGCGGTCTGCGTGGGGGAGGTCTGAGGACCACGGCAGGACCGGCGAGGAGCCCGGGCCCCTAACAGCAGGAGAGACGGGATCGGCCTGCGCGAGGAGTAGCGCTCACAGAAACCTAGCATCGAGGCAGCCCAGGCTTAGCCCTGGGAAGGCGGCCAAGAGCGGAAGCAAAAAGTTCCGCCCCAGTAGCGTCTCCCTTCCACCCTTCAGACAAAAAGTGTCGGAGCGCGAAGGCGCCGCCCGGCCCACCCAAGCGCAGCTCCCTTTCAAGAGAACCGACCCCCACCCCCTACTCTGGGCCTGCTCCTCCCCTTCCTGCCCCTGCACACTGCTTAAAAACAACCCAGAAGGCCTCTGGAGCCCGCCAGCTCTGAGCTCTGGGGGCGACCCCTGCACGCAGAGCTCTGGCTGCGCTGTGAAATGTACCTAGTTTCAAACTGGCAACTGCCCGCGGGAACCGGGGCACCCCGGGTCTGGGAGGTGCAGAGCTCCCGCCCGGGCCGCCAGAACCCGAGGTGGCCGGCCTGCAGGGAGGGCCAGATCCCCGGGTTCAGGCCAGAAAGTGGAGCCCGATACCTTCCTCCTATACACACACGCGAACTCCATGCACTTAAGGAGACATTCTTCAGGGCCAAACCCCTATTCTTGAATCCGAACAAATAACTCGGGTTCAATCCCAGAGGGGTGTGTGTATGTGTGTGTGTGTGTGTGTGTGTGTTGTGTGTGTGCGTGCGCGCGCGTGTTTGTTGTGTGTGTGCGTGTGCGCGCAGGTAGCGGTTGCTGAGGGCAGCGCTGATCTTCCCCGCACCCTTCTGGAAGGAAAAAGGCAGCCCGAGTGGGCTGCAGCTGTCAGGCGCGCTTTCCTGATCAGCGGAGGTGGGTGGGTGTCTAAGGTAAGGAGAGGTCACTCCCAGCAGCGCCGGCCCTTGAACAGCGCCTCTCTCGCAGGCCCTCACTCCAACCAAGGAATCTCTGCTCTCTGAGCTCGGGGAAAAAGCAGCTGCCAAAGGAGATGTGAAGTGGGACCTGCCAAAGGAGGAGGAGAAAATTAATTAATGAGGGAAAGAAATGTGTCTCTGATCCAGATGATAGACTCCCTATCCCTGGGGGCGGAAATTCCTTGGAAATCAATAGCTGTGCATTCATTATCCCCCTCTTGATAAAATGCAAAGCTATGAGATGGGGGAGGGGAGAATCTGTGTTGGTCATTAAACAAGAAGGAAGGGGGGTACCTTTCCAGGAATCTATGCCAAGGCTCAGACCCCATGTGAGCATCATTAGCACAAGCAGGGGCCAACTAGTTACTGCACTTGCCAAACCGGGAAAACAAAGCAGTGACATATTGGTGAGCCTCAGCCCACCACCCTCTTCTTTCACTGCCATGGGGGAAGTAGAGAAAGACTTCATAAGGTCCAAGGAACTGCTGGCCGATCAGCCACTGTGCCCGATTCTCTAGCCTGGGGCCAAGGCCAGCAGGGATGTGGCCAGACAAGTGACCTAGCATCATCTCCCACCCCATCCCATGTTTCTGTCCAATTCCCTCTCTTTGCACCTGTCACACCTGTACCATAGCACCCCTTCAACCTGGGGCTGCCCCACTCTTAGAGACTGCCACCTCCTGGAGGGCAGATACCCATTTTTTACACCTCATTTTTCTCTCCAGTGTCTTGCCCTGGCCCAGACTGGTGATTACCAAGCACGGAGGGAAGAAAGTAAAGGAGACAGTAAATGAGGGAGGGATGAAATTATTGAACTCCAAAAAAGAACAAGCTGCTATCAAGATTTACAGCTCTGCATGGCGACAACACACCTCTTTGGCCCAGTCTCCATCTTCCTGTTAGGAAGAGAGGAGACCCTTTGCTATTCTTCCTGCTTGCCCCCCATTAACCCTGGCTTGTTGAACTCTCTGGCTCTTACTCCTGGCCCTCCCCATCTGCCTTCTCTTTCTTCCTACACACCGGTATTTTCTGATGGGGCATTTTTACTCTTGTGAAAAGCACCTTGCTAGGTACCACGGTGGACACAGATGTGCCCTAAATGGGCTTCCAGTCCATTGGTTAGGGGGTGGGTTGGGAATTGAACCCACAGCCCTCGTATTTCTAGCTCCAGGAAAAGCTGAGATATTCTGGACTAAAGTTTGGCTTCACCCCAAGGTGTGGTGGGAAGAAAGGAGTCCAAAGAAATGTGAACTAGGGGAGGAGTCTCCGCAGGCCTGTGAACTCCTGATCTCTGGCAGGGTGTCTAACTTCTCGGTTTCCTGGTGCTCTCCAAGAGTCATAGTGTAAGTCCAGGGGAGTTTTCAGTATGGGGGGTGGCTGGCCTCGCTCCCTGGGGGTCCACTTTGGAGGAACCTGTGCTGTTTGAGGTTCTGTCTCCCACGCAGCCTTCCGGGTCTCTAAAGGCCAGCGTTTTGGGAACGGGCAGGATCTAGGCTCTCGCCCTCTGTGGGACCCATCCTTTCCCTAGTGAGAGATCTCAGGGAACCGCCACCTTGGGTATCAGGAAGGATTAGGTTAAGCCTGGACACCCGGTGTGACAGCTACCTTAGGACTCACTCGCTCCCTCCAGCGATGTCCTGCTCCTCGTCCATTCACGGTAGAGATAAGTTGCATTTAGCACTCCCAGGGGACCACGTAATGGATGGAAACGCACGGCTCCTCTCCCACCAGCAACTGAACATCTTTCTTACTCCCCTCCCTGGCTGCAATGGGGGAGGAGGGTAGAGAGGAAAGAAAAGAAAGAAAATGCCATGGTGACGCCTGTGGGCTTTTCTTGGAATTTGAGTATTGAGTGGGCATGCTAAATACGGACACGTTTAGGACACGTTTATCCGAAGAAAAGATCCACACGAACGCAAATTGAGAGATGAGAGCTGCTCTTTGGTGGAAATCCAGACCTCTTTGGTGTGGGAGAGACCAGAAAGATTATTTATCTGATCTCTGCCTCCCATAAGTAGCCCCTCCATGCTCTCCAGCTCTCCTGCCGCAGATGTGATAACATCTGGGCTGTTATTATCACCCGGGGCAAGCGCTGTGTCCCTGGGGACTCGGCACCTGAACTGTATTTCTCCCTGGAGGCCCTTGATCTGCCTGCCACACAAGGGCCATATAACAGGTTGGCTAATTGATTCATTCTCCTTAGGTTTTGATTTCACAATAAGAGAATATGTAAAAAATAAAGTCTAGACCAGAGCTTAGGTTTCTTTCTTTCAAATTGGTTAGAATTAATATTTTAATCACACTTTCCTAGAAACTGGCTTGATCCTGTCTCCTATTGGAGAAGGGTATATGTGTATACACACACACACACACACACAAACACACAGAGAGATAAGATGCAAAGAAGCCAAAACGATGGAAGGGTAAAGAAAGTTCTCAACATCTTAATTCTTTTTTCTCTGAAGCGATTTCCTTTTCCCGGAGTTTCCAGCATAAATGTTTGTGTGTGTGTGTGTGTGTGTGTGTGTGTGTGTGTGTGTGTACACTGATGAGAGGAAAGGATCCCAACAACACCCTGTTAACTATTTTTCCTTTTGATTACTAGAAGCCTCAGATCACCCGGAGCTCGTTTGAAATGTGGGTTTGTACACGGTTAAAGGAGACAAACAATAAGAGAAATGCACAATTTCATTTCAACAGCGGTTCCCTAGTAGAAAGCACACGCTCCTTGGGGCTCCTAAGTGGCTGTCACTGTCGGTGCCTGACACAGTTATATTCACAACAACAACAACAACAACAAAGTATGCGGAGGAAATTAAATTATATGGAAATCAATAGCGTCTGACTGCTTCAAACAAATATCTGTCACCACGATTATTCTCCAGGAACCTATTTATAAACCTTGAAAGAAACAGGTTCTTGCAGCAAAAGACAGCATCTTCTGCATTTCTGTGTTGTTATTTATACTGTATACAGAGGAATGCGCGGGCATAATGTAACATACAAATACCCAGCTGTATACATTATATAACAGCTTGTTAGACATCCCGGAGTGGAGGTGTGCCTAAGTAAAGCGCATATATTCCGGGCTTGCGATGGGATGGGGAGAGCTTGAGAGAGGGAAAGCACCAAGGGGCTTGTGAGCATCTTGTCTTTCTCCCCCTAAAAGGTGCATACCCTGAGACAATAGCTAGCCCTTTTGATCTTTCCAGAGCGGCGGTGGGAAAGGTGAGGCGTGCAGTGCGCATGCCCGGGTAGCTACAGGTGCATCACCTGCGCTGTCCTTGCTGGTGGTCACTATAAGAGCGGCTCCCAAGCGCCTGTCTCGGCCGAGCGAGCGCGCGCGCGCGCAGACGCACGGCGCCGCGGAGAGAGAGAGAGCGCGCGTCAGACAGACAGAGACAGCTGATGCCTGTCAGCGCGGCGGGGCCGGGAGCTCTCGCGAGAGCTCCCCGAACCGGCCGCGAGAAGTGGGGCTCAGGTGTAAGAGGAGTGCATCCCGTCGGCGCGCGGGGCTAGAGCTCTAGGAGAAGTGGGATCGCGAGGCCGGTGCGCGGCGCTCTGCACGGTCAAAGGGAGCGCCGGGCGGCAGCGGCGGCAGCAGAGGAGCAGCAGCAGCCCCGGCGCGGCCGCCGCCTCCGTGCCGCCAGGCGCCTCGGCTGCAGCCTCCGAAGGGAGGCCGGGGGAGTCGGCGTGCGCACTTTCCGGCAGACTTTCAGAGTGTTTGTGGATTTACATGCCAAGCCATCAAGATGATGTCTATGAACAGCAAGCAGCCTCACTTTGCCATGCATCCCACCCTCCCTGAGCACAAGTACCCGTCGCTGCACTCCAGCTCTGAGGCCATCCGGCGGGCCTGCCTGCCCACGCCGCCGGTAAGCGCCCCACGCCCGCGGCCCCGGCCCGCGCGCCTGCCCCCCTCCCCGTCTCCGAGACACTGCATGTCGGGTGATGTGCGCCAGGTCCAGGTGCTGGGTTTTGCGGGCAGGGGTTTTTAGAGGAATCCCGCTGCGAGGCACGTTTTGTCCGGTGGCGCTTAATGTCGTGTTCCCGTCGCCTCTGCCTCCTGTCGGGCGCCTGCGATCAGAGTGGGGAGCGCTGGGGCCATGACTCTCGACTTCCCTCCACTTTCTCCGTTAATTTCACGCCTCGGAAAGGCGGTCTCTCTGCGTGTTCGGGTGCGTGACACGGGTCCCCAGCTGCGAGTTACATCTCCATTTCTTCTTCTTTTCCCCTTCCTTTTTGGTCTCTTACACCGGTTCCCGGAATGTGTTCTTGTGTCCCCCTCTCCCCTGCACCTGTCCCTCTCCCTACACTCACGTCCCTTCTCATCTGTCCCCCCTGTCTCGCCCTCAATGTGCTCCCCATTCCGTCTTTCCCGGTCTCCGCTATCCCCACCCCCGTTGTTGTTATTTTGGTTGCTTTGTGTTTGGTTTGCCCTTTGCTTGTGCTTTCCGGCTTGTGTGTGGTTTTGTTTTGTGTTCTTGCTTTTTTTTGTTTTGTGGTTTTTTTGTTGTTTGTTTTTGTTTTGGTTTGGTTTGTGTCGCCTGCAGCTGCAGAGCAACCTCTTCGCCAGCCTAGACGAAACGCTGCTGGCGCGGGCAGAGGCGCTGGCGGCCGTGGACATCGCCGTGTCCCAGGGCAAGAGCCACCCATTCAAGCCAGACGCCACGTACCACACGATGAACAGCGTGCCATGCACGTCCACATCCACCGTGCCGCTGGCGCACCACCACCACCACCACCATCACCACCAGGCGCTCGAGCCTGGCGACCTGCTGGACCACATTTCGTCGCCCTCGCTCGCGCTCATGGCCGGCGCGGGTGGCGCGGGCGCGGCCGGCGGCGGCGGCGGCGCCCACCGACGGCCCGGGGGGC